>NC_136896.1:31506225-31528725 GCF_949152265.1 Phoxinus phoxinus
CAGAATCAGTAGGTGGCGATAAGAGGCTTTTGTGAACCGATTCCGCACGAGCGAGTCTTTGAATCGTTCAAAAGCATCGATTCTTTCAGGAAGAAAACAAATGGCGTGAGTGACTCGCTTCGTTTGGAACTATTTCCGTTGGTGGAGCAACAATATCTGTGTCCAAAATGTAAGTTATTCAATATTAACTCTTGTTTATTGAACTGCAGTCTAGACTCACGCGCAATCGTGCACGTGCAAATACTGAAGCACGTGACTGTTTTTGACCATCTAATGAGACAGTACCTTGCATATAATAAAATAATTCATAGAAGAATAAAGCCAGCATACATGATGATGTACAGATTGGCAGATTATGCCCTCATAGTTATCATTTGCTTATAATATCTATAAGAATGTTTATGCAAAAACCTTTAAAGTCCCCCTGTGGAGAAAATCCAGCTTTTAATGTAGTTTATGTGTGTATGTGGAGTTATTAATCTGCTTTAACACACACCAGTAAGTTCATAAGTGGACAGCATTGCTGAGTATTTTCTGCTTAAAACTGCAGTGAACCAAAGACAGTCTCAAACACACGGTTTGAAATCGCTGGTGTTTCTGACGTCACACACTACCTTGACCAATCAGATCAACGTGTGATCGTCCACCAGTGGATCTCTGCGTGAGTGAGTGGAGGCGGGGCTCATTTGCATATTCATAGAACCGCGCATACTAAATGAGGCAAGGGTGTCGAGTTACATTCAAGATATTTTATTAAAGAAAAAAAGTTTAAATATGTAAAATTGGTGATCAAAGATCAAATAAAGTTTTAAGGGATAAAATGATTGACTACAGGGGGACTTTAACCTCGGCTGAGAGAAAAGTGTTTGTATACCACTGGATATAATAAATTATTATATTTTTACAGCGCTTTTCACACACAGCGTGTTCAGAGCCGCTTTACAGAGATAACTGGGAAATAACAGTGAGTTTCCAGAAGAGAATCGCGCCCAGTCCAGCTTGAGTGAGTTCAGATGTTCTAGTGCAGAAGCAGGAGGAGCTGAGACTGAAGGAACTCTTTCTCCTTCGCTCAGGTTCATCCACTGAAGCCCAGAGACCCGAGCGTCATGCGGGACCGAGACGAGCTGAAGACCGCCGTGGAGCAGAGCGAGCGCCCGCGGCCCCGAGTCCGGCCGCTGGAGGAGGAGGAGGAGGAGGAGGAGGAGGACGACCAGTCCGAGCCGAGCAGCGAGAGACACCCGGGGTCCGTCCAGACGCGCGCTGTGAGTCTGTGCTCGCGGGACTGATGCGGGACGACAGCCACTGGCAGCTCTGCCTTTTATACTTTAATGCACATGCTTCTCAAGGGATAAATATAATGCGTTAAAAATGTATTATAAATGATAGTAAAAATGATCAGATTAGTGTCTACAGCACTAGTGAAAATGTTCTGTTTTGCAATGCTTCTCAAGTGATAAATATAATGCATTATATATTTCTTATAAATTATACACATACTTTTTGCAAAAGAATATATAAATATTACTATAGGCCTAAATCTATCCTTGAAATGCAGAATCTGAAATATTTTAATTTCCATAATGCATATGCTTCTCGAGTGATACATATAATGTATTCAATATTTGTTATAAATTATATAAAAAATGATCAGATTAGTGTCTAGAGCAGTGAAAATGTTCTGTTTTGCATTTTATACTTTAATGCACATGCTTCTCAAGTGATAAATATAATGCGTTAAATATTTGTTATAAATATCAGATTGGTGTCTGGAGCACTAGTGAAAATTGTATACATTTTATACATTTTATACATTTTATACATTTTATACATTTTATACATGTTATAATTTAATGCACATGCTTTTTCGAGTGAAAAATATAACGAATTAAATATTTGTTATAAATGGTCAGATTAGTGAAAATGCTTCTATTTTGCATTTTTCCATTTAAATGCACATGCATTTTATAAATATTACTATAAAGCTATCTACAGATTAGTGACCCTGAAATGCAGAATCTGAAATATTTTTATTTCCATATTGAATATTTAGATTTACATCACAATGCTAAAATTTTATTTTTAAACTTCCTAAATCTCTTGTTTCCAGTTGAAAGCGTATTTTCTCAGACTTTTGGACTCTCTTTTGGACTCCGTATGGTTTTATTCCTGCTGTTTCATATTGAGGTAGTTATTTATTACTCTGCTGGTAGACAGTTTACAGTGTGTAATAATATGCTTTCATAGACTGAGTTATTCAGCAAATGTGCAAGATCCGCCTTCCATCTGTGAACGGATGACTGTTGCCTGAGCTCTGGGGATTCAGTCTTAGTGTGATGGAGAGACGGTTGTGTGTCTGTAACACACCCATGGGCAGCGGGCTGGACACTGTGTGCCGAGCTGCAGGTTGTGTCGCCCGCTGGGGGAATGTGTCTGGGTCTGGGACTGCGGTGATATTGCCACGCTGCAGCTCGGCCGAGAGCGAGAGAGTTGAGCTGGTGAATGCATTAGCAGATGCTCGCTTCTCTCACATGCTGCTCTTTGTTTCAGTAAATCATTATTACGGCTCAGATGGAGTGAACAAGTGTGTTTAAGTGTCTTTATGCAGTGACCTTAAAGTTTGTAGCCAAGCTTGACTCTTCCAGTGTGTTTGTGTATATATATATATGATCATTCATTTTTAATTAGAGATGTGCGATTAAATGACAGTGATTGACATAAATGATCACAGAAGCACTGGGATAAAAGTGTATAGTTCGGACATATGATGTCTACAGTAGCGATCAAACTAGAGTAAATCACCTTTTAAAAGTAACTTGACACTTCAAATAAAGAATGCATCAATTACATCATTACACCAATAGGTGGCGACAAGTGACTGTTAAAAATGTATTTGTCATTGAATCATTCATTCATTCAAGAAATTTGTTCATAAACACTGATTCATCCAGTAATGGAACAAGTGAAGTCTTTAAATGAGTCATTGAATCATTCACGCACCACACATTTTACAACCTAATCTTGCTTTGTCAGACATGGGTCAAATGATCTCATATTTTAGGGGACATTGATATAGTCATTAATGTTTAATGTATAATACTGTATGTGTCATCAGGTTATAGGAGGCCGTCAGAATCATCCTTTGCCAAGCAAGTTTATCGCCATTAATTCTTTTTTACTGAATATGAAAGTTGTCTTTTGACTTTTCTGCACCTTTAGCTGGTAATAAAGAGTCAAATATCTTTGTGCTGCTGGTCAGAATAC
This sequence comes from Phoxinus phoxinus, assembly GCF_949152265.1. Taxonomy (NCBI): domain Eukaryota; kingdom Metazoa; phylum Chordata; class Actinopteri; order Cypriniformes; family Leuciscidae; genus Phoxinus; species Phoxinus phoxinus. The sequence goes on from NC_136896.1 coordinate 31,509,487, forward strand.
AGTCAGTTTCTGGCTCAAGATGATGAAACTTTCACTTTTTACTGTATTTTTGGATAGCCGTCAGGAAGGGTCAGAGTTGTGTCCGGTTCTGTGTGCAGGAATATCAATTTAACACAAACTGAATGCCACAGTGTGAACAAATGCTGATATGATACATTATTTAATGTCCGGTGATTATGAATCATGCGCTTGACCCTGTGTACGGTTATTCTGGCTGAGCTTGTGTATTTCCAGTGCTTTTGGTAAATGTGTCCTCTCCGTGTTCCTCCCTGATTCCATCCCCATCTCTCTGCTGTAATTACTCCAGATCCAGATTCACACACGCGTAATTCACCCTCCCCTGCTGTCAGCTCACAACCGCTGATTACTGGTTAGAGACAGTCCATTAATTGGGTCTTATCAGAGAGGACATTATTTTAAAACCACACTAATATCACATTTAATGCACTGGTTTGAGCACAGATCTTTTAGAGTGACTCAAGAGTTTAGCACAGTTAGAAAAGTTGTTTTCTTCTGATTTGTGATGGACAGAAGACTGGAATCTGTTAATATCAGCAATAACTTCCAAATAATCAAAACGAGTGCAGATCAAAACAGCCGTTTCAACATTTCCAGTCAGCTCATGACCGTCTCTCTCATTTATCTCTTTGTTTCTTGTTATAAACTTTTGAATTTAGTCCTGAGAATTCAGAAATACCGTCGCAGCTACTTCAGTAATTATCCTATGGAAGCTTATTTCTGCCACTGAATTTAATCTCAAAGTTTTTTACTTTTTTCTCATAATTGCGAGATGTATACCTAGAATTCCAAGGAAAAAGTCAGAATTGAGAGATGTAAACCCAGAATTCCAAGGAAAATGTCAGGATTGCGAGATGTATATCCCGAATTCCAAGGAAAATGTCAGAGTTGAGAGATGTAAACCCAGAATTCCAAGGAAAATATCAGGACTGAGAGATGTAAATGTAAACCCAGAATTCCAAGGAATAGGTAAGAGTTGAGAGATGTAAACCCAGAATTCCAAGGAAAAAGTCAGAATTGAGAGATGTAAACCCAGAATTCCAAGGAATAGGTCAGGATTGCGAGATGTATATCCCGAATTCCAAGGAAAATGTCAGAGTTGAGAGATGTAAACCCAGAATTCCAAGGAAAATATCAGGACTGAGAGATGTAAACCCAGAATTCCAAGGAATAGGTCAGGATTGCGAGATGTATATCCCGAATTCCAAGGAAAATGTCAGAGTTGAGAGATGTAAACCCAGAATTCCAAGGGATAGGTAAGAGTTGAGAGATGTAAACCCAGAATTCCAAGGAAAACGTCAGAATGGAGAATACAGTAAACTCAGAATTCCGTGAAAAAAGTCTGAATTGCGAATGTAAACTCCATATTCCAAGAATAAAGCTCAGAATTGCGAGATGTATTTTCAGCATTCTATGGGGAAAAAAGTCTCACAATTTCAAGAAACTCAGAATTCCAAGTAAAAAGATAAGAAATCGCAATTACCATTTTTATTCCATGGCGGATGTAAGCTTTAGTATCCAACTTTGAAAGAATTTCTCAGCAAAAAGGCAAAGTAAAGTTCTGATTGCACACTGATCATGTGAAATAAGTGGAACATTTCTCCCGAAACACTGGCATGCCCCACTGAAGCATGTGGGAAAACGTTACGGTCTGGATTACGTGTGTAGTTCCTGGGCTGGATTTGTGAATGAGACCATCACTTCTTACAGAGGAAAGTGTGATACACAAACCTCATGTCTGCTGCACAACCTTCTATGACAACAGTTTTATATGGCAGTAAAATGTCCATTATCAGTCATTAACGAATCGCTTTTGGGCCAAGAATCTAATAGAGAAACTGAAAGCAGATTAAGATCCTATATAGTCCTGCTGGTGCAAGACATGAACAGTTTTGCATTTAACTCAGTAGATGTTAAGTACTCATAATGGATTAAAGCTAAACCTCTATACATCAATGTCTTTCATATATTAAAGATCCTTCAAATTCAGTTTTACAGTGATATGCAAAAGCAAAGCCGTATGTCAGCAGTTTGACGTGAACCGATGACTGTAATGAGATATAAGCTGATGAATTATTCTTTAGAGCAATTCTTTGTTTTAACTGACCACATTTTATCCACACTTACAAAATATTTACAGCAGTTTTGTTTTCACACTTAATGACTCTGTTGTCTACTGCCCCGAAACCATAAACGCTACCAATATTATTCTGAAGTCTACTTGGAAATACATTGCTAACTGTCATTGAACCCCAGTGAAGTTTTGGTGTTTTTACGGACTCCCTTCTCAACAGTTGTCATGCTATAAACAAGCACAAGAAAATCTGTTGATATTCATTCATTGGGAGAGTGGGAAGATTGATAATTTATGCTCATATTTGAAGGCGTTCTGTCTGTGCCCGTGCATCATCTGTGTGATGATTAGCATTGAGATTCATGAAGAGGCCGTCATAATGGTCACCATTATAAAGTCTGAGACTCAGCCAGTGCAGAGAGTGGGTGTCCGGCCATCCGTCACATGTATGGTATGTCGTTGGGAATGCACCAATAACAAACTCCATACACCACAGACTACATGTTGATTCGGTCACACCTGTGGAGATATCATCAGCGTCTGCCAGTAACGGGTCTTGGTTCACCAGTTGTAGATGTAAATGGTTGATGTCTGAGTGCTTCGAGTGTTTTGTCTGGTGATTCATGAACGGCACACAGATTTTTACATAGATTACAATACTAGCTTTGTTCTTCTGACACTCACAGACATTTTCCAGACTGTAGGCATGGATTGGTTTTTTAAATAAATGCACGAGAGAGACCACAGATCATTGTCCGCACCGTTTCTCATTCATCCGCTCTAATCTGGAGAAGAACACGAGCTCTTTCGTGTCAGATCGTGACTTCACACCGTTAGTTATTCTACACCTCGACCCAAACAAGAGCCGTGCTTGTGTTCGACCAGGACTTGATGAAGTACAGCCTCCGCTCCACAGCTGGAGGAGACATACAGGAGGCGTCCAGCTGTTGGAGACACAGGATCCAATCCCTGCAGTTTCTCAGAGATGGACGGAGTTTGTCAGGTTTCTGTCCGTCGTTCCCTCTCGGATGTAGAAGCTGAGCATGAGGACCTGGATTGGGACAGTTTCACCACATCAGTCCCACTCCATCAGGTACTGTGTGTGTGTGTGTGTGTGTGTGTGTGTGTGTTTGTGTGTGTGTGTGTGTGTGTGTGTGTGTGTGTGTGTGTGTGTGTGTGTGTGTGTGTGTTCTCCTGATAATGCATGTTTATGGCGCCGGTTACGCCAACATCATGGCTTTGATTCCCAGAGAACGCCTGTGAGTGTTTATCTTCACTTCACTGTTGAGTTGCGTTAGATAAATGTGTCTGACAAATGAATGCATTTTAATGTTGTAATTGTATCCTTGCATGTATATGATCATATCTTGAAGAGTAAGTGCATCATTTCAGAATTGCAAAAATGTAATGTGAGCTTGCAAAGCAATGCTTGTGTGTTGTGTATGGTTGTCAGGGCGTTGTTATATAGTTGCTAAAGCGTTCAGAGGGGTTAATAGGTTGCTATGCAGTTGTTAGGACATTGATAGGACAGTCCTAAAAGTCAAGAGCGCACTCCCCTAGATAGTGCTCAAAGTCCTTCCTTCAAACTGAGTCTCGAATCTTTGATCATCCGCCAGGTGGAAGTCATAGCGGTGCCTTGGGGAAAACCACTAATGACTGTGTGCGAGTGGATCAGCGGTGTCTATGCGTTGTGTTTAATGAATGAATCAACCGATACCATATTACGCCTACTTCCATAATGCATGCACTTGACAAAAGTGGATACAAATATCTATTAAGCACACATTTAACAAATGGCATTAGAGATAGAATGTGAAATACACTTTTATACATGACAAAGCATTCAAATATTGAAGCATTGGTGTTGTCTCTCTCAGACAAACATATTGCAGTTGTGTAAGTCGTGTAACACTTCCATTCATGTCTTAGTCGATAAGAAAGTGTTATAAACTGAGATTTAGATCTAGCTAGTCCAACATGTATGAGTGGGGCACTTGTCAGAGGGATTGAAATAAGAACACAAGCACATTTAGGGAAACAATAAGCATAACGCATCCAGTGCCAGCTTTGCAAGGACCCTCATATTTGTGTGTTTTTAACTTGCTACAGTTACTTTAGCGATTATGACACGTATCTAAGTACAGGTTTCTAAGGAGAGATCAGAAAGCAGAGCTTTTTATGTCCTGTTGGGACTAGTTTGATAAATGATCCGCTTCGTCAAGAGAAGATCAGTTTGTCCTTCTCCTGCTTCTAGAAGCGTCTGTCTTCAGATCACAGTGTGGACAGCTCAGCGGCTGGATACGAGCTGTTACGCTTTGAGCTCTTTTGTTGCTCTTGTTCCTGTCCTGACCCTCTGAGTGTGTGTCGCCTGAGGCTGTTGGAGAAGGTCACTTTATTTCTCAGATTTCTTTATTTCTTGTAATTGCAACTTTTGTGATGTTGGCAATTTTTCACATAATTGCTACTTTTTTTCCTAGTGATTTATTTCTCGTAATTTTTACTACATTTCTTTTAATTGTGACTATATTTCTTGTAATTGCAACTATTTCTTGTAAATGCTACTAAATTTCTTGTAATTTTTACTTTTTCTCTCGTAATTGTTACTATTACTTTGCAGTTTTATCTCCTGTATTTGCAACTATAATTCTTTTAATTGTGACTATATTTCTCGTAATTGCAACTATATTTCTTGTATTTTTGACTATATTTCTCGTAATTGCAACTATATTTCTTGTATTTTTGACTATATTTCTCGTAATTGCTACTATATTTCTTGTGATTGTGACTATTCCTCGTAATTGTGTCTTTCTTGTAATTGCTGCTTTATTTCTCGAAATTGCAACTTTCTTTTAATTGCAACTATATTTCTTGTAATTGTGACTATATTTCTTGTAATTGTGACTATATTTCTTGTAATTGTGACTATTTCTTGTAATTGTGACTATATTTCTTGTAATTGTGATGTTATTTCTCGTAATTGCAACTATATTTCTTGTAATTGTGACTATATTTCTTGTAATTGTGACTATTTCTTGTAATTGCGACTATATTTCTTGTAATTGCAACTATATTTCTCGTAATTACTACTTCTTGTAATTATGGCTATATTTCTCGTGATTGAATCTTTTTTTCTCGTAATTGCGACTTTTTCTCATAATTGCAATTTTTTTGAATCGCAACTTTATATCTCGTAAATGCTACTTAATTTCTCATAATTGCAACTATTTTTAAAAAGTGCAAATGTTTATCTTGCAAATATGACTTCTCATAATTGTGACAATTCCGAAAAATAAAATTGCCTTCATAAAAAATAGTTACTTTCATTTGAAATGTTATTGTAGAATTGGTGAGGGCTGTAGTCAGGATCCTGCTGCAAGTTCATTTGATCCTTCTCATGCTTTTAGAAGCCCCAGTCTTCAGATCACAGGACAATAGTGAGAAGCTCAGCTGCTGCTTCACACTTCGAGCCGCTGTTGTTGCTCTTTTTCCTGTCATCACCCTGTAAAGTTGTTCCCCTGAGGCTGTGAGACTCATCATTGCCTCTGGTTCTGTGGTTCTCCAGGAGCAGGAGAGCCTCCAGCGGGCCGAGCAGCGCTGTGAGCATCTGGAGGAGCTGGAGAACACACTGACTTCAGTGGAGAAGGGAAAGCAGGTACGGCTGAGGAGCTTCACACACTCTGGCTGACACGCGTTTGACCCGTGCTCTCACTGTGCTCCGCTGAGGGTTTTCCACTGTAAATCATGCATCATTAGTAGACTGGAGAATATCATGTGAATGTGTATTGTAATCTTTCATGCTTCATGTTTTGGAGCAGATGTGATACACTTTTTTTGTTGGAACTTGGGACTAATCTAGATTTTAACTTCAGATAATAAGGAATCATTTATTTTCTTTAAAACTTGTAAGTATGCATTTGGAAACATTCCAGCAAAACTAAAATCATGCCACTGCAAAAAATGCTTTTCTTACTTAGTATTTTTGTTTTGTTTCCAGTCCAAATATCTAAAAATTATTAAATCAAGAAGCATTTACTAGAGAAGTAAAATTACATAAGAAATTCTATTTTGTTTTAAGATAAAAAAGAAAGTAATTTAAGTATTTTTTGCTTAAAACAAGCAAAATGATCTGCCAATGGGGTAAGAAAAAAAATCTGAATTCGAATGGAAAACAAGAAAAAAACATCTTAATTCAAATGGAAACCAAGAATTTTTTTTCTTACCCCATTGGCAGATCATTTTGTTTTTTTTTAAGCAAAAATGACTTAAATTACTTTCTTTTTATCTCAAAACAAAATAGAATTTCTTATGTCATTTTACTTCTCTAGTAAACGCTTCTTGGTTTAAGAATTTTTTGATATTTGGACTGGAAACAAAACAAAAATACTAATTAAGAAAGTATTGACTATATCTTAAAATTAGGGCTTTATTTCTCATAATTGCGACTTTATTTTTCTCGTAATTTTGACTATTTCTCATAATTGTGACTTTATTTCTCACAATTATTGCAATTTCTTGTAATTGTGAATTGTACTCATAATTGTGGCTATTTCTTGTAGTTGTGACTATTTCTCGTAATTGTGTGACTTTATTTAGTGTAATTATGACTTTTACTCATAATTGTGGCTATTTCTTGTAGTTGCGACTATTGTAATTGCGACCATTTCGTGTAGTTGTGACTTTTACTCATGATTAATTTTATTTCTTGTAATTGTGACTATTTCGCGATGACAACTTTGTCTTATAATTGCAACTATTTCTCCATAAGACCATAACTGCGACTATATTTGTAATATACTTGTAATTGCAACTTTATTTTTTAAAAATTGCTCCTATTTCTCATCATTTTAACTATATTTCTCAGAATTGCAACTTTATTTTCTTGCAATTGCGACTTTGTCACAGTTGCAACTTTTTCATAATTGCTCATTTTTTTATCTTACAAATGTGACTTCTAACTGTGACTATTTCTTAAATGCAACTTTATTTTTTTGTTATTGTGACTCTATATCTTATAATTACAACTTTATTTCTCATCATTCAGACTGTCTTTCTCTTTATCTTACAATTCACATTTGAGATTTGCCGCAGATATGACCTTTGGTGAGGGTTGTTCGGACAGCAGTTGTCAGGATCCTTTAGTAGGTGTTTGTATGACATACTGTCCATGCTAAATGTGTAAGATCGTGGCGGCGCCGGAACACACAAGACCAGACCTGTACAGCTTGTTTGCTCTTTTACTCTTCAAGTGAAAGAAGTTTGTAGTCCATTTGTTGCCATAGCAAAACTGTGGGTGACTTCATGTGTGACCTCAACTCAAACACAAATAGCTAAATTAAGAGCATGACATTCAGCTTTCATTGTTTATAAATTGAAAACAAAAATGTTCAAAAATATAATAAGTTCCTCAGGCATTGTGACATGATCATAATAATTGTTACCTTAACTGCACTTCATAAAGCAGTGCTGACTTCTAATTCAAGCTAGGTGTGCTACCTTTCAATTACAGCTCGCAGCCCATCATTTTTCCAATTATGATTTTGTCTCATCTCTTAACAATTTACAGTAACTGCAGATGTTTGGAGATATTCATCTGCTCATACCGCTCGTTTATGTCTGTGTGAGTTCAGAGGGAAGTGAAATGACAGCTGTGTATCAGGATGAAAGTATTCGAGTATTCTACCCTTCTGCTCTACATCTGCTTCTCTCTCACACACACACACACACACACACACACACACACACACACACACACACACACACACACACACACACACACACACACACACACACACACACACACACACACTCTCATCCTCTATTAGTCCCTCATGTCGTTGTTGAAACAAATCACATCTGCCACATACAAAGTCAGTGTGAGCCTTTTCTTTTTTTAATGAAAGTGCAACTTTCGTGATTGCAACTTTTCATATTGAGACTTGAATTGTAATTGCGACTTTATTTCTCACAATTATGACAATTTCTTGTAATTGTGTCTTTTAGTCATAATTGTGGCTATTTCTTGTAGTTGCGACTATTAATAATTCTGACTTTCTCATGATTAATTTTATTTCTTGTAATTGTGACTATTTCGCGATGACAAGTTTGTCTTGTATTTGCGACTATTTCTTGTAATTGCAACTATTTATCCTAACTGTGACTATTTCTAATAATTGTGACTTTATTTCTCGTAATTGCTACTATTTCTTGTAATTGTGACTTTATTTCTAATATTAGAACTTTATTTCTTATTATGGCAACTATTTCTCGTACGGTAATTGTGACTTTATTTCTTATAACTGTGACTATTTTTCATAATTATGAATATTTCTCGTAATTGTTACTATTTCTCATAATTGTGACTTTCTCACAATTATGACAATTTCTGGTAATTGTTGTTTTATTTCTTGTAAGTGCGACTTTTACTCATAATTGTGAATATTTTGTGTAATTGTGACTTTTACTCATAATTGTGACTATTTCTTGTAGTTGCGACTTTCTCGTAATTGTGACTATTTAGTGTAATTGTGACTATTTCGTGTAATTGTGACTTAATCATAATTTTGGCTATATCTTATATTTGCGACTATTTCTTGTAATTGCAACTATTTCTCCTAACTGTGACTATTTATAATAATTGAGACTTTATTTCTAGTTATTGCTACTTTCTTATAACTGACTATTTTTCATAATTATGAATATTTCTCGTAATTGTTACTATTTCTTGCAATTGTGACTTTATTTCTCATATTAGAACATTATTTCTCATGATGTCGACTATATCTCGTAATTGTGATTATTTCTCATATTAGGACTTTATTGCTCAAAATTGCGACTTTTTCTTGTAATTGCGACTTTATTACTCATAATTGCAACTTTATTACTCGTAATTGCGACTTTATTACTCGTAATTGCAACTTTATTACTCATAATTGCGACTTTATTACTCATAATTGTGACTTTATTACTCATAATTGCGACTTTATTACTCGTAATTGCAACTTTATTATTTGTAATTGCAACTTTATTACTCATAATTGCGACTTTATTACTCGTAATTGCAACTTTATTATTTGTAATTGCAACTTTATTACTCGTAATTGCAACTTTATTACTCGTAATTGCGACTTTATTACTAGTAATTGCGACTTTATTACTCGTAATTGTGACTTTAATTTCCATAATCGCGAATTTAATTCTCATATTACAAATGTATTTCACTTATTGCAACTTAATTGTGACACGGTCACAGTTGCAACATTTTTTCCCAACTGCACATGTTTATCTTCCACATGTTGTTTCCTCAACTCTCTCCAGTCATCCGACTCTGTGGTGAGGAAGCTCTCCGAGGACCTCTCCCAGAAGAACGACCGGCTTCAGAAGCTGCAGAAGGAGAAGGAGCACCTGGTGGAGTTGAGCCAGGTGAGGGTCGGGTCTTGCGTTCTCTGTTAACGATCAGGATGAACAGTGTGTCCCACTGGTGACGCGGAGACAGATGTTGGACAGTTTTCAGGGATGCAGTGGTGTTCAGGTCAGTCGTGAGGCTATCAGCACAGGGTTGTCCTCTGCATGGGACAGGCGCATCTGGAAGACACGTTGGGGGTCGTTAACGGGTTAGCGTTCACTTCCCTCTGGCACAACAAGTCGTTTCCTACTTTAATCTGGAAAGTAACTTAGAGAGTTCAGGTCACTGCTGTGATTATTTCTTAAATAATGAAAAATATTTCCTGCAAAATGGTTTATAATGAGTTGCAGCTGTGAACTGACTGATCAAAACAGTGCATGGCTCGAATACGGCACTCCAGTAATAGAAACAGATTTACATGTCATAAAATGGATGAATTATTCATTATTCATATGATAATTCAGACCTCATGTTCCTAAGTACTTCAGAAGTAATATGTCTTCATGCATCCGTGTCGTGATGCTGTTTTATGTGTTATGTTTTATGTTCATGTAGTTTCATTTAGTATGCGCGGTTCTATGAATATGCAAATGAGCCCCGCCTCCACTCACTCACTCACTCAGAGATCCACTGGTTGATGATCACACGTTGATCTGATTGGTCAAGGTAGTGTGTGACGTCAGAAACACCAGCGATTTCAAACCGTGTGTTTGAGACTGTCTTTGGTTCACTGCAGTTTTAAGCAGAAAATACTCAGCAATGCTGTCGACTTATGAACTTACACATGGTGTGTGTTACAGCAGATTAATAACACCACATACACACATAAACTACAGTAAAAGCTGGATGAACACCACAGGGGGACTTATATTCAAGATGTTGTGAGCATATTGTGTAGTTGTGCTTGGAATCGATTGTTGTATGTAGGATAATAATGCAATGAAACATTACAAATTCTGCTGACATAATTTTTGCCAAGAAATTATGAACACATAAAAAAAAAAGAGAGAACCAACCAAATATTAACAACTGATTATGCTGTAGTCAATGTGTGAGCTTTTGCATAGTAAAATAAACCATCTGCCAAATAATTTTGTCAGATAAATACCTTGACCAAGTTTAATGTTTTGTTCTTCGCTCATATTTAAAATATTTAAAAAATATAAAATGTTTTCTCCTCCGAACATCATCCCTTCATGATTGGCTGTACAGTATTTGTGTTCATGTTTATCAGAACACCGGTTAGTTCACCTTGGAAAGGCAAGAAGTGTCTTTTCTCTTCTCTCGGCCTCTTCTGTGCTCTATAAAACTCTACGAGCGGTGTTGAGTAACGTAAGCCAGATGTCCAACAGTAGCAGCTCATCTGTGTGATTTACGACCGGTGGTTTTACCTTCTCAACCCAGTTGCCAGAGTTGTCAGATGGTTATTTGAGCTCTTCATTCAAGGAGTCAAAACCCAAAAGTGTTGTGTTGGCGCGGGGTGGTTTGCTCTTTGCTTTGCTCTGCTTTAGACAGGAATGAGTGTGCCTTTCAGGGTCTGATTTGATCAAGACATCATGCTTCCTCTGACATCTTGTGTGATCGGGCGAATGAAAGCATCCTGGTCAGATTTATGCCACATCTGCTCGACAGACTCATGAGATTCTCTGTTTTATCTTTGCAGCAGGCCTTCGAGGACTTGCAGTGCGAGGAAGAGAAGGTGAACCTCTTGACCAAAGAGAAAGCCAAGCTAAAGCTCCAGGCGGAAGATGTGAGTGTGTGTCTGCGCTCAGAACAGTGTTGGGGAACGTTACTTTGAAAAGTAATGCATTACATTATTGCGTTACTCCCTTAAAAAGTAACTAATTGCGTGACTTAATTACTTTATTAGAAAAGTAATATATTACAATATTGCGTTACTCCTTTAAAAAGTATCTAATTGCGTGACTTAATTACTTTATTAGAAAAGTCATATATTACATTATTGCGTTACTCCCTTAAAAAGTAACTAATTGCGTGACTTAATTACTTTATTAGAAAAGTAATATATTACATTATTGCGTTACTTCCTTAAAAAGTAACTAATTGCGTGACTTTATTCGAAAAGTAAAGCATTACTTTTATCACTGTCTTATTACAGTAAGCCACGTTAAATGGACTGCATTTATATAGCGCTTTCACAGACCCAATTAAAGGGGTCGTCGGATGCCCATTTTCCACAGGTTGGTGTGATTCTTTAGGGTGTTCATGTAAAGTTTGTAACATACTTTGGTTAAAATTCCTCAATGGTTGTGTAAAACTACACCCTTTCCCCTCCTCAAAACAGCTGTGTTCACAGCGACCCGTTTCGGTGCATGTCTCTTTAAATGGACATGAGTTCTGTACATGGTATACTTTATTAGTAAGATGTTTACTGAGTTTGGTCTTTTAATAACACTGTCTTACATTAAGCCACGTAGTCTACACACATTGGGTCTCATTCATGAAACATTCGTAAATATACGAGTAAATATGTGAGTGATTTGCGCGTAAAGAGACCTTCCCGAAAACTCTTCTCCTGATTCACAAATATTTCGTGAACGTCAGATGTGATCGTGAAATGTGTGTGTGTGTGTTATGAATTCCAATCAGTCGTAAATGGGACGCGCGTGCACGCTCATTCTCAATTACCATAATTCCCGCCCATTAAATCCGACTGACAACCATATATGGGCATCATATTACGACACCAAACGAAGGATTTCAACATGTCTTCTCAAAAGCGAATGAAATAGAACAATTCCTTAGATGCATAAATTGAAGTTTTATTATCAGAAGTTCATTCAAAACGCCACATTTTATTTTCAAGCGTACATAGTGGCGTATCCAGTCCTAAAAAAATTAAGCTTGGCAGATATTACAGACGCAGTTACTGGAGTTTCATCTGTTCATCGCACAGTCCCAGAAGTGAAGAGAAAATGGTTCGACATGAAGCTCGACTGCAAAAAACTAATTAGTTCACTTCAAAAAAATAAAGCCCAGCCCTATTGAAAGCAATTAATTATTTGATTAAAGTGTTCCGTTTGCAGATGCTATCACTGGCTCTACTTAGATCTAAGATCTACTTAGCCCTATCGCCAAACGATTACAGCCCCATTGACTCCCTGTTCCAATGCATTGATGAAGTAAACAGCTGGATGTGCCAAAACTTTCTTCAGTTAAACAAAGACAAAACTGAAGTCATTGCGTTTGGAAACAAAGATGAAGTTCTCAAGGTGAACGCATACCTTCACTCTAGAGGTCAAACAACTAAAAATCAAGTCAGGAATCTTGGTGTGTCTCTAGAGTCAGACCTTAGCTTTAGTAGTCATGTCAAAGCAATAACTAAATCGGCATACTATCATCTAAAAAATATTGCAAGAATTAGATGCTTTGTTTCCAGTCAAGACTTAGAGAAACGTGTGCATGCTTTCATCACCAGCAGGGTGGATTACTGTACTGGACTCCTTACTGGCCTTCCCAAAAAGACCATAAGACAGTTGCAGCTCGTACAGAACGCTGCCGCCAGGATCCTGAGCAGAACCAGAAAATATGAACACATCACACCAGTCCTCAGGTCTTTACACTGGCTTCCAGTCACATTTAGGATTGATTTTAAAGTATTATTACTGGTATATAAATCATTTAATGGCCTAGGACCTCAATACATTGCAGATATGCTCACTGAATATAAACCCAACAGATCACTCAGATCATTAGGATCACATCAACTAGAAATACCAAGGGTTCACTCAAAGCAAGGAGAGTCCGCTTTTAGCTATTATGCAGCCGCAGCTGAACCAGCTTCCAGAAGAGATCAGGTGTGCTCCTACTGTAGCCACATTCACATCCAGACTCAGAACACTTCTGTTTAACATTGCATTTACTGAATGAGCACTGTGCCGCTGTTCGTCCGACTGTTTGCACTGTATTTTATTTTATTTTATTTTTATTTTTTTACTCTAAACTGTTTTAATTATTCTTATTTCTTTTGATTATTTTAATTTCTTCTATGTAAAGCACTTTGAATTACCATTGTGTATGAAATGTGCTATATAAATAAACTTGCCTTGCCTTGCCTTGCCTTGCTCTCGTAATAAAAGTAAAAAGAAAAACCGAATGTAATTACTATATATAATATTTTTTCAAAATGCTGTGTAAATATGTACCCGATTAAGGGGAATTAAAATGCAGCCTTATTAATGAGCAAACGTTCGGATGTTAAACGCATATTTACGCGTGGCTGGCAGCAGGTGCAGATCTCTTTCATACCGACTAACATTTGGAAAATACGAACATTTTAAGGAATCCGAAAATTTACGCCAGAACCACTTTACACACGATTTACACAAACATTCGTTCTGCTTGTGTTTCATGAATGAGACCCCTTAAGTGTTTTTCACGTTAAGTGTGTTAGATTGTCTCGTGTGTGTGATGTGATAGTGCTTTGAACCCCGGTTTCAACCGTCCCATCTCTGTGATCTGTCCTGTAGCTGGAGGATCTTCTGGAGCAGGAGCGTAAACACAGGACAGATCTGGAGAAGAGCCGGAGGAGGCTGGAGGGAGACGGCAGGAACGGCATGGAGAACCTGGCCGAGATGGTGAAGATGAGGGCCAGTCTGGAGGAGATGATCAGGAGGTGCGTTACAAACACTGGAGAACTTCTCTTCAGCTCTAGTTCACAGATCAATCAATTATAGGCATGCACTGATTCTTTGAAGTAAATTTTTGGCTGATACCGATAACCGATAATTCTTTATATCTGAAAGCCGATAACCGATATGTTGGTCGATAAATCTAAATCCAATTTTTTATATAATTTTTGAGAGCCTGATTACAAAAACAAGTCTCATCATGTCCCAATCACACAATTATAATAATGTTCTCATTATAATGTTATGTAGCCGATATGACAGACTTGCGCTGCACATGTTTACTGTATTTTCCTTTTTTTAAGTGATTCAATCATATTTCAATCAATTCAGAAGCATCATGTTGAACAGTGCGCATCTGTGTCTCAGCTGAAGGAGATAACACATTATTTATCGGCTTTAATATATCGACTACATTTTCTCATTAGGCCGATAACAATAAAAATATATTGATACAAATATAAATACCACATATAACAGCCGATACCGATATGCTGGCTGATATATCATGCATCCCTAATTATCTTTTGAAATACTTTGAAGAATTTCGGGAATCCCTGAACTTGTCAATAGAGAATAAAGGTGCTGAGATGTTTGATGTCTCGAGTGGAGTTTGAAACATGAAGACAGATGTGTGGATGACTCTGGTCTATAACATGATCTGAGCGTGCAGAGCCGTTATCTTAACTCTGATGAGATCAAGCCTCCGGGCTCCTGAAGCTGTTCAGACGTGTTCGTGTGCAGAGCGCACTCTATTCTGCAGAAACCCGAACCAGATGAGGAGGAGCAAGGACATTCTTATAAATATCCCTTCCTTCCTTCTTTCCTTTCTTCCTTCCTTCCCCTTTTCCTTCCTTCCTTCCTTCCTTCCTTCCTTCCTTCCTTCCTTCCTTCCTTCCTTCCTTCCTTCCTTCCTTCCTTCCTTCCTTCCTTCCTTCCTTCCTTCCTCTTCCTTCCCCTTCCTTCCTTCCTTCCTTCCTTCCTTCCTTCCTTCCTTCCTTCCTTCCTTCCTTCCTCTTCCTTCCTTCCTTCCTTCCTTCCTTCCTTCCTTCCTTCCTTCCTTCCTTCCTTCCCCTTCCTTCCTTCCTCTTCCTTCCTCTTCCTTCCTTCCTTCCTTCCTCTTCCTTCCTTCCTTCCTTCCTTCATTCCTTCCTCTTCCTTCCCCTTCCTTCCTTCCTTCCTTCCTCTTCCTTCCCCTTCCTTCCTTCCTTCCTTCCTCTTCCTTCCTTCCTTCCTTCCTTCCTTCCTTCCTTCCTTCCTTCCTTCCTTCCTTCCTTCCTTCCTTCCTTCCTTCCTTCCCCTTCCTTCCCCTTCCTTCCTTCCTCTTCCTTCCTTCCTCTTCCTTCCCCTTCCCCTTCCTTCCTTCCTTCCTTCCTTCCTCTTCCTTCCCCTTCCTTCCTTCCTTCCTTCCTCTTCCTTCCTTCCTTCCTTCCTTCCTTCCTTCCTTCCTTCCTTCCTTCCCCTTCCTTCCTTCCTTCCCCTTCCTTCCTTCCTCTTCCTTCCTTCCTTCCTCTTCCTCTTCCTTGCCCTTCCTTCCTTCCTCTTCCGTCCCCTTCCTTCCTTCCCCTTCCTTCCTTCCTCTTCCTCTTCTTTCCTTCCCCTTCCTTCCTCTTCCTCTTCCTTCCCCTTCCTTCCTTCCTTCCTTCCTTCCTTCCTCTTCCTTCCCCTTCCTTACTTCCCCTTCCTTACTTCCCCTTTTCCTTCCTTCTTTCCTTTCTTCCTTCCTTCCCCTTTTCCTTCCTTCCTTCCTCTTCCTTCCCCTTCCTTCCTTCCCCTTTTCCTTCCTTCCTTCCTTCCTTCCTCTTCCTTCCTCTTCCTTCCTTCCTCTTCCTTCCTCTTCCTTCCTCTACCTTCCTCTTCCTTCCTCCCCCTTCCTCTTCCTTCCTCTTCCTCTTCCTTCCTCTTCCTTCCTTCCTTCCCCTTCCTCTTCCTTCCTCTTCCTTCCTTCCTTCCTCTTCCTTCCCCTTCCTTCCTTCCTCTTCCTTCCTTCCTTCCTTCCCCTTCCTCTTCCTTCCTCTTCCTTCCTCTTCCTCTTCCTTCCTCTTCCTTCCTTCCCCTTCCTCTTCCTTCCTTCCCCTTCCTCTTCCTCTTCCTTCCTCTTCCTTCCTTCCTTCCTCTTCCTTCCCCTTCCTTCCCCTTCCTCTTCCTTCCTCTTCCTTCCTTCCTTCCTTCCCCTTCCTTCCCCTTCCTCTTCCTTCCTCTTCCTTCCTCTTCCTTCCCTCCCCTTCCTCTTCCTCTTCCTCTTCCTTCCTCTTCCTTCCTTCCCCTTCCTCTTCCTTCCCCTTCCTTCCTTCCTCTTCCTTCCTTCCTTCCTTCCCCTTCCTTCCTTCTGATTTTAATAAAGTAATGAAGAGTTAAAAGCAGAGACCGTATGAGGGGGGAATCATAGCTCCTGGATATGGTGGTTGTAGGAATGATCAGCTTGAGATTTGAGTCTTTCTCCACTCAAGTAGAAACTGGAAACCTATTTACACAGATAAAACATGTAAATATGATTATTTCTCACAGTTCATATCTCACTTTGTCACTTTATTTCTTGTATGAGTGACTTTCTGTCCCAGCTTTTTCATAACTGTGATGTAATATCTGACGTCACCAGTTCATATCTCACAATGTGACTTTATATCTCACAAATACGGCTTTACTTGCCACAGTTTAGCTTTCTATCTGACTGACTTATTTCTTATTGTAAGTATCTCAATAGCCTGGTTTCCATTACAGATTTGTGCAAAACTTTTACAATATTTTCTAAATGTCAATAAAAAAACTATTGCAAAATTACATGTTTCCATTAACCGATGTTATGCGACTAAAACAAACTTTTCGGCAGTTCGGTTGAGTTTCTCCCTCACTTCTGCTTCAAGCTCTTGATCAGCTGTGGCATTTCTTTGTTGTTCAGAATCCTGTATTCCCGTAATACTTTTGTAAGTTTAATAAAGAACTCTGTCTCGTCTTCTGTCCAAACACGCATCTTTAAAGAATTATCGACTTTTGCGTATGTCAGGTGACCTGTAAATGCGAGACAAAAAAAAAAACATTTCCATTGCAGTTTTGCAAAATATTCCTTTTCGAATTTCAATGCTTTGATGAACGATCGCAATATTTCTCGGAGGAACACAATACTCCTACTAGAGAAGGCAAACGCTTTGTGAGGGAATGCAATACTTTTACTACAGACAGAATGCAAACTTTTGCAAGTATTTCTCTGGGAACGCAAAAGTTTCTTGGGATGCAAAAGTTTTGTGGGGGAATTCAAAATGTAGAATGTAAAATTTCTGCAAAAGAATATAAAAGCATTGAAATAATACAATTTTGTCCTCTCATCTCATATTTTCCCGTCTCCTTAGCAACAGGCTTATGTTGATGGGAGCTTCTTGCGTGCGCAATATAAATATCTGTGCAGGGTGTTCCCAAGGTGTCCGTCGAGTGAACCGTCTTGCCTTAAAGGGGCTTTTGTTAAAGAAACAACACACAGAACAGGACAATTTACATCTCCATCCATCAATGAGTCCTTCAGATGTCGAGCTGGGGTTGACTGGCACTTTTAATAACCTGAGACATGCCTGACGTTTATCGGATACGGCTAGCAAACAACGCCTGGTGAATTAGCGCTGTCACTCGCGTCCTCACGCTCTCTCTCTCCCGTCTGTGTTCCGTCAGGAGAGATGTGGAGATAAGCAGCGTCAGCAGCCGTCTGGAGGAGCAGGAGGAGCTGAACACCGGCCTGCAGACCCAGCAGAAGGAGACCCAGGTGACCAGAGCATACACACACACACACACACACGCACGCTCACACACACACATGCACGCTCACACACACACACACACGCAGCGTCAGCAGCCGTCTGGAGGAGCAGGAGGAGCTGAACACCGGCCTGCAGACCCAGCAGAAGGAGACGCAGGTGACCATTCCTGTCTCTCAGCACACACACACACACACACACACACACACACACACACACACACACACACACACACACACACACACACACACACACACACACACACACACACACACACACACACACACACAGAATGATATATTGGCACAGAGAGAGAGCGAGGTCATGTTAAAGCTGTTGAAAGCAGTGTTAGTTTAACCCCTGTCACTCACGGGAACGTCAGGAAGGTGTTCCTCAGGGAACGCAAAACATTTGCACATGAACGCAGAGTTTCTCAGGAATGCACAAGTCTTGTAAGCAAATGCAAGAAGAGATAACATCTCTGCAGAGAGAAACCTCACACTCCTGTTTAACCCTCTGGTGCTCGTCACGTGTTGGTCAAAAATGCTAATGTTTTTAAAAAAATAATGTTTTTTATTTAATATTTTGTATTTTTAATGGGATTTTATGGCACTAAATTATATTTACACTGTATTTATAATCCATTTATTCACTTTTTGAGCCTGAAAATTAAATTTCCAGCTTAAACTGGTATATCTTGAATGCTTTAGAGGACAGACTGAAGTTTGATCTCTCGACACTCGGCAGATTATTGATGAAGTCAAAAAAGTGAACTTAATAAAATTACAGAATTTTGTTTATTGTTATGAAAAATATGCATAAGTACTATTTTCCATTTTTTTATAAAATATATATATTTTCAATAACATGTTTTACTCTAAAACTGTGAGAAAATCAAAGCCATAAATCTAAACAAGTCGTGTTAAAGCAGTGTGTGTGTGTGTGTGTGTGTGTGTGTGTGTGTGTGTGTGTGTGTGTGTGTGTGTGTGTGTGTGTGTGTGTGTGTGTGTGTGTGTGTGTGTGTGTGTGTGTGTGTGTGTGTGTGTGTAACCGCTGTCACTCAGGGAACGCTATAGATTAGCACATGAACGCAGAGTTTCTCAGGAACGCACGAGTCTCGTCAGCGAAAGCAAGATATTCTTTGGGCGAACGCAAATGTTTTCTAAGTCGAACGTAAAGTTTCTCTGGGAATGAAGATCCAAGTTTTGCTCAAATGTTCTCCAGATTATAATATAAATGCACTGGTAACACTAATAAGGTTCATTAGTTAGCATTAATTAACTACATTAGTTAAGATGAACTAAGAATGAACGGTTTCTCTTAATTTAAGGTGTCTTTGTTACAGTGTAATTA
>NC_136896.1:31533725-31548725 GCF_949152265.1 Phoxinus phoxinus
CAGAGGCGGCCGGAGCAGAGGAGCGAGACCCGCCGGCGGTCAGGAGGAACAGCCGCGCACGAGGAACCAGAGGCGGCCGGAGCAGAGGAGCGAGACCCGCCGGCGGTCAGGAGGAACAGCCGCGCACGAGGAACCAGAGGCGGCCGGAGCAGAGGAGCGAGACCCGCCGGCGGTCAGGAGGAACAGCCGCGCACGAGGAACCAGAGCCGGCCGGAGCAGAGGAGTGAAACTCGCCGGTGGTCAGGAGGAAAAGCTGCGGACGAGGAACCAGAGGCAGCCGGAGCAGAGGAGCGAGACCCGCCGGCGGTCAGGAGGAAAAGCCGCGGACGAGGAACCAGAGGCGGCCGGAGCAGAGGAGCGAGACCCGCCGGCGGTCAGGAGGAACAGCTGCGGATGAGGAACCAGAGCCGGCCGGAGCAGAGGAGCGAGACCCGCCGGCGGTCAGGAGGAACAGCTGCGGATGAGGAACCAGAGGCGGCCGGAGCAGAGGAGCGAGACCCGCCGGCGGTCAGGAGGAACAGCTGCGGATGAGGAACCAGAGCCGGCCGGAGCAGAGGAGCGAGACCCGCCGGCGGTCAGGAGGAACAGCCGCGGACGAGGAACCAGAGGCAGCCGGAGCAGAGGAGCGAGACCCGCCGGCGGTCAGGAGGAAAAGCTGCGGACGAGGAACCAGAGGCGGCCGGAGCAGAGGAGCGAGACCCGCCGGCGGTCAGGAGGAACAGCTGCGGATAAGGAACCAGAGGCGGCCGGAGCAGAGGAGCGAGACCCGCCGGCGGTCAGGAGGAACAGCTGCGCACGAGGAACCAGAGGCGGCCGGAGCAGAGGAGCGAGACCCGCCGGCGGTCAGGAAGAACAGCCGCGCACGAGGAACCAGAGGCAGCCGGAGCAGAGGAGCGAGACCCGCCGGCGGTCAGGAGGAAAAGCTGCGGACGAGGAACCAGAGGCAGCCGGAGCAGAGGAGTGAAACTCGCCGGCGGTCAGGAGGAAAAGCCGCGGACGAGGAACCAGAGGCAGCCGGAGCAGAGGAGCGAGACCCGCCGGCGGTCAGGAGGAACAGCTGCGGATGAGGAACCAGAGGCGGCCGGAGCAGAGGAGTGAAACTCACCGGCGGTCAGGAGGAACAGCTGCGGACGAGGAACCAGAGGTGGCCGGAGCAGAGGAGTGAAACTCACCGGCGGTCAGGAGGAACATCTGCGGACGAGGAACCAGAGGCGGCCGGAGCAGAGGAGCGAGACCCGCCGGCGGTCAGGAGGAACATCTGCGGACGAGGAACCAGAGGCAGCCGGAGCAGAGGAGTGAAACTCGCCGGCGGTCAGGAGGAACATCTGCGGACGAGGAACCAGAGGCGGCCGGAGCAGAGGAGCGAGACCCGCCGGCGGTCAGGAGGAACAGCCGCGGACGAGGAACCAGAGGCAGCCGGAGCAGAGGAGCGAGACCCGCCGGCGGTCAGGAGGAACAGCCGCGGACGAGGAACCAGAGGCAGCCGGAGCAGAGGAACGAGACCCGCCGGTCAGGAGGAACAGCCGCGGACGAGGAACCAGAGGCAGCCGGAGCAGAGGAGCGAGACCCGCCGGCGGTCAGGAGGAACAGCCGCGGACGAGGAACCAGAGGCAGCCAGAGCAGAGGAGCGAGACCCGCCGGCGGTCAGGAGGAACAGCCGCGGACGAGGAACCAGAGGCAGCCGGAGCAGAGGAGCGAGACCCGCCGGTCAGGAGGAACAGCCGCGGACGAGGAACCAGAGGCAGCCAGAGCAGAGGAGCGAGACCCGCCGGCGGTCAGGAGGAACAGCTGCGGATGAGGAACCAGAGCCGGCCGGAGCAGAGGAACGAGACCCGCCGGCGGTCAGGAGGAACAGCTGCGGATGAGGAACCAGAGCCGGCCGGAGCAGAGGAACGAGACCCGCCGGTCAGGAGGAACAGCCGGGAGGAAGGAGGAAGGACCGCGCCGACTCGTAACGGAGATTTGCGATAAAACGGCGTCTTTTCAGTTTCGAGTCAACTAGTAACCTATTGGTATAAACAGGGGTGCACATAACTGGTACGCAGGTACGCATGCGCGACAAAAATCAGGAATGCGTAATGCCACTTGTGTTACTACGCGCCTTTGCGTACTTTAAGGGTAACTGTCACCAAAATGGAACCTAGGCAGTGTTTATATAATTTTTTCACAGACGAAAACTAAATAAAACTCCGTTTTAAATGACGACCACGTCAACGAATAAAAACTAGACGGAAATTAGGGAGGGACGATTGGCGAAGAGATCCAGTCAGAACTGATTTGCGTTTGTGGAAGATGCGCACATTTGAATTGTAACGTGCTGATCTACCCGGCCGCACACGAGTTGGCATGCGCTTCATGCATGTCTCAAATCATTAAAAAATGTAAACGTTTGTGATAAAGAGACTGCAGACATGGATAGATCTGAATAAGAGTGACGACGAGAGCTTTATTCGGTATGTTTTTCTGTGCGAACACACACAGAGACACACACACACATACACGCACACGCGCGCGCGACCCGAAGCGTGCAGTTCTGCAGACAGCAAGGACTGAATTGAGCTCTCTTTCGCGTCTGAATGGACAAATACACACAACATTATGTCTAAATGTCAGTTTTGGAGAGTATTCGCGTAAACACAGTCGGTTATGTCTTTACAGAACGTACAGTGCACACTCGGTCTTAAAGTGACAGTGCGTAATAAACCTAATGCCTTCTGTACACTTAATATTGATCAAACAACAAAATAAAAAGAGAAAATGCACTGCTCTTTAATATCTTTAATAAGGATTCATTATATTTAATCTATACAAATAAATATATCCGAACAATCAAATAATACTTTAAAATATTTTTTTTCCAAAGGTGTTTATCATTTTAGGGCGGGTTTTTTTTTTCACGCTGATATAAATTTAAGTGTTAAATTAGTTTGGTTTTAGTTAGTTATTTTATGCTATAAAACGGGAATGTGACGTCATGATTGACAGCTGTGGCCACGCTACATATGGGGTGAGTACCAAACACTATCTCCTGGTACTCACCTGAGTAACTCACTGAAAAAGTTATGTGCACCCCTGGGTATAAATCATTTCGATACTGGCCTCTGTAACTGGTTGGCGTGGCCTCGTAGGGCAGCGAAGCAAGTGCATTCTTGGGGTTCTTGTCTTTCATCCACATGAGCCAAAAATACATTTTCTGGCGTTTCTCAGTCTAGAAGGCAGCAACTTCTAAAATAATTTCACATTTCTACTACATATTCATCTTTCCAGCAGTGAAGTATCCCTTCAACACTACATTTACTCTGAAAATCACTCTGCTTGATTTGCAGCACATTTCACATTCACATTAGCTTGAGTTTCACTGCGCTTGATCATTCATGTGCTGTGATCTCGTAAATATGATATTTCCCAGTTTATTTCTGTTATCTCTTCTCATGTAAGTTCTTAATTTCAGTGTGTGTGGAGATGATAAATGTAAGCCTGTATTTATCAGAAGGATCTGCGGAGATGAGTGTCATGATTCAGCCGTGAGATACAGACCCTGAAGACGTGTTCATGTTGGGTGGCGTCTCTATTGAGAGTCAAGCCCTGACACGTGTGTGTGTTTATCATGAGTCCCTGTAGAGGAGCCCCACACACACACACACACACACACACACACACACACACACACACACACACACACACACACACACACACGCTGCATTGTTCTCGCACTGATAGCATCAGCACAGACTCACCAGAGCTTTCCATGGTGGAGTTCAAGCCCCGCTCACACACACGTACACACACACACGCACACATACACACGCACACGCACACATACACACGCACACATACACACGCACATTCATAAAACATTGGGTGTTATAGGAAGTGTTCCCGGTTCTGGCTGACCTAATTTATGCAGTCTAATAATCATATAAACTGATATGAGTTATAGAAGTCTATAATGTGTTATGTGAATGCTAGGCCGAAGAGATGTGTCTTTAATCTAGATTTGAACTGACAGAGTGTGTCTGCTTCCCGGACAATGGTAGGAAGACTGTTCCAGAGTTTTGGTGCTAAATAGGAAAAGGATCTACCGCCAGCAGTCGATTCTGATATTCTAGGTATTATTAACTGGCCGGAGTTTTGAGATGGCAGTAGACGTGAAGGACTATAATGCGTTAAGAGCTCGCTCAAGTACTGCGGAGATAAACCATTTAGTGCTTTGTAAGTGATCAGCAATATTTTAAAATGTATACGATGTTTAATAGGCAGCCAATGCAGTGTTGACAGAACGGGGCTAATATGGTCATACTTCCTGGTTCTAGTAAGAACTCGAGCTGCTGCGTTTTGAACTCGCTGTAGTTTGTTTGTTAAGCGTGCAGGGCAACCACCCAGTAGAGCATTACAATAATCTAGCCTTGAGCTCATGAACGCATCAACTAATTGTTCCGCATTATTTATTGAGAGCATATGACGTAATTTAGATATATTTTTAAGATGGAAGAAAGCGGTTTTACAGATACTAGACACATGACTTTCAAATGAAAGATTGGTTTTAAAGAGCGTATCAACCAATTGTAATAACTTCAGTAATAACTTTTGCAGACCGCTGTACTGTACTAGTGAATAAGAACAGCCTTCATGCCATGCGGGGTCAAAGGTCATGAAGAAATATTGATCATGTCTAATCTTGCCAGCTGATAGTTGTTGCATTATTGCCGTCAGATATGCAGGATCTGTACAGTAAACAGCAGATACTGTAGTTCCTCAGTTCACCTGCGCATCACTCACCTTTGTGTGCTTGTATTTATTCTCATTCTCATCTTTGGTGTTTATATCACAAGAAGAAACACAGTTTTGCGTTGCAGATATGCTTTCATGTGTTGTTGTACAAACAAATGTCTTTGTTCGTTTTAATAAGCATCTGCTCAACACACTTTTATTGCTCTGTTTGAAAACAAACTTTGCCTTCATGTGTGTTTAGTTAAAGTGTTGTGATGGTTCTTGACTTTGCCTTCAGGCTTTTGGAGCACATTAAAAATCAAATGTTTTTAATGTTTACCTTCTGTAATATAATGTTATGTTTTAACACGATACCAGACACTAGAAGAGAGTGTGTGTGTGTGTGTGTGTGTGTGTGTGTGTGTGTGTGTGTGTGTGTGTGTGTGTTAATACATCTGACTAGACGATGTTATGGTAGTTTCTAATCACTTCCCCACATCTGTCATCAGCTCTGCTTTAGTCTACACACACACACACACACACACACACACACACACACACACACACACACACACACACACACACACACACACACACACACACACACACACACACACACACACACACACACACACACACACACACACACACACTATAGTTATGGATTAGCATGTAGTATAAATTGGACAGATATTTTTGTGTATAATGACTGTGTGTTTGGTAGGAGCTTCGGTCATGTGATCGTGTGTGTGTGTGTGTGTTCAGGTGGAGAAGCAGCGAGCGGATCTGACTCGGGATCTGGAGGAGTTGTCAGATCGACTGGAGGAAGCTGGAGGAGCCACGGCCTCTCAGGTCTCACATCATCCTTTATTACTGACGATATATATATATATCTGTGCTTTCTGGGATTCTCACTGTCCACATACATTGAATATTTCAAATTACATACTTCAGAAACACACTACTGTTAGTTTGGAAAAGCACAGCAGTGTAAAAAAATTCAAAAATAGTATTTCTTGGTCCCAAACACATCAGTAGTTATTATTTACTGTGAGTTACACAGAGAGAGAATGACGTGTGTGTGTTCTTGTGCGTGCGTGCGTGTGTGTGTGTGTGTTTGTGCGTGTCTGTGTTTGTGTGTGTTTGTGTTTGTGTGTTTGCGTGCGTGTGTGTGTGTGTGTGTGCGTGTGTGGTTGTGTGTGTGTGTGTGTGTGTGCGTGTGTGGTTGTGTGTGTGTGTGTGTGCGTGCGTGCGTGTGTGTGTGTGTGTGCGTGTGTGCGTGCGTGCGTGTGTGTGTGTGTGCAGATGGAGATGAACAAGAAGCGAGAGCAGGAGCTGCAGAGGTTGAGGCGAGAGCTCGATGAGTCTGCGCTTCAGGCGGAGTCGCTGTCAGTCGCTCTGAGGAAGAGACACACTGAAGCACTGGCTGAACTGGGAGACCAGTGTGAGAGTCTGCAGAGAACCAGAGCCAAACTGGAGAAGGAGAAGCAGAGTCTGCGGCTGGAGGTCGGCGATCTGACGGCTTCTCTCGACACACTGCAGAAAGCCAAGGTCAGAGACACTCAACATCACGTCTACAGGAATGTTGAAGACCAGCAGACCACATGAGACTCGAATGAGCAGTTTTGTTTCAGCAAGAACTATTTTAAATGCTTTTTGCTTATTCTGCTCTGCGTATCTTGTTAGATCTCGTCTCAGGCCTTCCAACCAGGTCTGTGTGACATGAGCAGGTTTAAAGGGAGAGTTCACCCAAAAATGAAATTCAGCCCATGATTTACTCTCCTCAAGTCATCCTAGGTGTATTCATGATGGACAGATGAACTTTTATGGACTTCAAAACAGAAACAGCCATTCACTGGCATTATAAAGCTTGGAAGAGCCAGGACATTTTTTAATATAACTCTGATTGTGTTCTTCTGACAGAAGAATGTCATATACACCTGGGATGAGGGACAGTAAATCATGGGCTAATTTTCATTTTTGGGTGAACTGGATAATTTTGGATGATGGAGAGTAATGGCGCTTTTCCATTACCAGTACCGTCTCCGCTCGGCGCGCTTTTCGCTCCGTTTTCCATTGCAGATAGTACTTCCACAATAGTACCTGGTCGTCATAGCGACGTGACACACACCCGCAACCCACACACACACACAGGACAATGGAGGAAATCGAGTGTATGTGCTTTACATAATATTAGTAATGCATATATCACGTAATCTCTGGCAAAACTATTTAAAAATGTCGGGGTTATTCAGGATACTCCGTCTGGCGTGTGCAATGATGACGCAGTGAATAGTGACGATTCTCTCTGACCAATCAGCAGTCTGCTGTGTTTTACGTCACATTTTAGTATCGCCTCAGCTCGCTCAGAACCTCGCTGAAGGTGATACGAAAAAAGTATCTGGAAGCAGGTACCGGTACAACTTTTACACAGTGGAAAACCAAACAAAGGCGAATCGAGTCGAGTCGAGCTGGTACTGTGTAGTGGAAAAGCGCCATAAATCATGTGCTAGTTTTCATTTTAAAGTGAACTACTCCTTTAAGCACAGATGGATCACAGCTGATGTCATGCTGTATGATCATGTGTCCCATCAGGCCTCGACTGACACACAGCTGAGGAAACTAGAGGAGCTTCTGTGTGAGTCCAGCGCCAGGAGTGAAGACCTGCAGAAAACCGTCGGCGAGGTCACGGCAGCCAAGAACAGACTCTCAGGTGACGTCCTCTCGCTGAAATACCTCAACTACACCGATGCTCACTAGTGTGGAGGAGCTTTTGGAAAGAAATTAATACTTTTATTCATCAAGGACACGTTAAATTGATCAAAAGTGACATTAAAGACATTTATAATGTTACTAAAGATTCTTTTTCAAATACATGTTCTTTTTACCTTTCTATTCATCAAAGAATCCTGAATAATAAAATGCCTCACAGTACGGACAGATCTTAATCCTACTAGTCAACTATATCAGGAACGTGTATGTAAAAGCATTTCCTATATTCAAATAGTCAATTTCTGCGCAACTGAAGATGTTCTTCTAGTAAACCTCAGCTTCTGTTTCAGTCCTGACCACACACAGTTGTCCAGTCAGGAATCATTTACATTCATTGATCTCGTGAACTTACACGTTTTCTGTGACGTACTCAACATTATCTTGGTGGCAAATCAGCACAATTTACAACAGCGTTATCAAGCTGACTAACAGATGAAAAATGACTTGTTTTGTATTGGAAACATCGATAGTGGATGTGAAGAAACGTCTCAGGTTACGACTGTAACCCTAGTTCCCTGAGAATGGGAACGAGACTCTTTGCAGGGTTCCCACGGGTCCTTGAAAGTTTGTGAATTGGAAAAAAGATTTCAAGGCCCTGGAAAGTTTTTGAAAACAGTCATAATAGATACAAGTCCTTGAAAGTGCTTGAATTTATTTTGTGCAAGAAGTTTTCTGGAAAAAAATCCATATTATTCCCTCCGGTCCACTAATGTGTTACTTCGGCAACACTTTGTGGCCTATACGTACTAGCTTGCTTGATTTACGTTTGTTACGCGCATTTACGCGCTTCGTTAAAAGAGAAGTTCACTTGAAAATGAAAGTTAGCCCATGATTTACTTCTCCTCAAGCCATCCTAGCCTTTATATAGGGAGCTATACAGTTGGTTACAGGACATTACAAGTTTTTATTTTTTTAACGCCTCCAAATGGCACTTTTCTCACTTCAACATTTTTTTAAAAGGCTTCCACTTTTAATGTGAAATGTGAAAATAAAAAAAATATTTTATATATATATATATATATATATATATATATATATATATATATATATATATATATATATATTAGTTCAAATGAGAAAAAAAAAAGCTCATAAATATTGTATAAATATTGCGTAATATCATAAAATCCCTTCAAAATTCTAAATAATCAAAAAATATTATTGAACACAAATATATTACATTGGTTTTCCTGGGGGGGGGGAAAGAAGTTGCATGTCAAGGCTTCTGTCACTTTTGACTGCGACAGAGCCAAGTGTGACCCCTAAATGAAGATGACCAGAGGGTTAGGTCCTTGAATTTTAGGCTATTGGACCTGGAAAGTCCTTGAAAGGTCCTTGAATTTGAGGTTAACCAAGGTGTGGGAACCCTGTCTTTGGGAATGCCCCTGTGTGATTGCGTCTGAAGCACATGTGTCTACTAGTCCAATGGCGAGAGTGAACGTGACGTGACGACCAGGAAAGGATAAAAGCACACCCGGTCTGAGCGGCGTTAGCTTCGATTTAGCCGAAACAAGCCGATCACAGGGATGTAGGACAAATGGGAGAGTGACGCAGCGTCTCAGGGTTACAGTCGTATCCTGAGACGTTCCCTTTCGAGTCATAAAGCCTGACAGAAGTGATTGGCGAGGGCTAGCCCGCTGCATCGCAAACTTCTTGAAGGGATACCCCTGACATTAGGGCCTTGGAGGCCGCCATACTCCTTGTTGAATGGGCTCTAATGGTGAAGGCTGGCCCGAAAGCTCATAAGCCAGAGAGATGGCCTCAACTGTCCACTTGCTAACAGTCTGCTTGGATGCAGGAAGCCCTTTCTTTGGGAAGACACAAAGCACACTAAAAGTTTATCAGACTTTCGCCACAGGGCAGCTCTGTAGTGTAGTGCTCTGACTGGACAGATGAGGTTAAATTATTAATGGTCTTGATCCTTGAAAGGAGGAGGACAATAATGCCTGACGAGCGATAAGCCGCGGTACGTCAGTTGGAACTTTCTGTACTTGTCCTGGCTTAGGATAGAGGAAAGCTTTGACCATCCCGGGAGAACATTTCCAGGCACGATGGGGTTACCGATAAGGCCTGAAGATCTCCTACTCTCTTTAGTGAGGGAATAGCTAGAAGGAACACGGTTTTGAGGGTCAGAAACATTTCTGAGACAGAATCAAGAGGCTCGAAGGGAGCGACAGATAATCCGTCTAGAACCAGTGCCAGATCCCAAGCTGGAGCTCCGGTACGAACTGCAGGCCTCAGCTTCAGGGTGCCATGAAGGACACGGGTTATCAGAGGGTCCCTACAGATAGACCCCCCAAGGGGACATGGTAAGCTGCTATGGCTACAACCTCGTTTGAGAGACCAGAGTCTTTGAGTCGGGCCCCAACATACCCATATTCTTTTAGCCCCTTTATATCTGAATACATGTGGACTTGGGGGTTAAATACACAGGACGAATAGGGTTTATTCCACGACCTCGATAGATCTTTGTGGAGGTCGGGAGAGAATGGAAGTCCTCTTGGTGGAGGCACTGTGCTTGCTGTGAGAAAGCTCTCGTCTAATAAACTTTTGGGACGAGCATCTTGTTTCTCGGCTGGCCATTCAATATTCAACTTTGACACAGCGCGAGATAGTACCTCCACCGGCTCCTTGGGAAAGAGTTGGCGATTCATCTTCTCCCATTATTTTTTATTTAACCTTTATTTAACCAGGAAAGTGTCTCTGAGATTAAAAATCTCTTTCCCATTTCGATACTCAGCACACATCCAGTTCCTCAGAACTAGACCGCTGAAGCACCGGTGCCTCCTCCGGGGCGGAAGGAACCGACGGAAATCATGGATTTTGTCTACTATTTTGTAAAGGGGGTCAAAAGGACAATTTTCACCTGAGATTTGGAGCCAAATTATAGGGAGGTAAAAATTATTTTAGACAGATGGCAGCATCATTATTTTATTTTTACACAGAGATTGGTAGGTCTATTAGTAAATATGTTGACTATCAATCTTTCTCATTATATATCTACGGTGACAGTTCAAAAATGGGAAAACGCACTTCTTGTGTTTTTTGCCCCATGTTTGCATGCCTGTAACTCAAGAAATATTAAAGGTACCTTAATATCCTTTTAGATTTTGGTTTTTAACAAACTTTCCTTTTGGTATCTTCATTTTAAGGTCCTGAGAGGAACTATTTTATTTTAGTGTACCTAGTAAAAAATATATTTTTTAGGAAATAGTAAAATTCCAATTACAATACAGACCTGTGCTAAAATGTATGCAGTTGACATTAACACAGGTAAAAAAAATTTTTTTAAAGCCCATAAGGATGCTCAAGGGTTAATCCGTTCGTTAAAGTGGTTTAAAAGTGTTCAATCTTGCCTTTGCAGTTGAAAACAATGAGCTTGCGAGGCAAATGGAGGAGCTGGAGAACAAGGGCACCGTCATGAGCCGCTCCAGGACCCTGCTGATGTCCCAACACGACGAGCTCAAGAAACAGCACGAGGAAGAGCTCAAGGTGTGTGTGATCCCAGCAAGCAATAGCCGTCATTTCTCCGTCTAGGTTAACTATAGACCCGATGTAGTCCGGCTATGAGCAACACACTTCTGGCCAAAATAAACTTGAATTTGGTCACATGTCGGTTTTGCCAAAATAACTTGCGAGATGTTTGATATTCCATCATGTAAGCAAAGTCAACAGTGACTAATTTCTTCCCTCATTTAATTTCTTAATCTAATTGATAACTAGTCTATTCTTGGGCTCTGGTTTAGACGTCTATAAAATTTTCACTGACAGCCCAAATTTTGCCAAGTTTTAGCCTAGGCTAAATTGGCTAAACGTGTTACTGTATAACGCGTGTTTGGACCGCTATTAGACATCTTTTAAATGCAAAGTTGCTTGCTGGGATCCTTCATCCGTCTCCGGTGAGGATCCAGCGGTGTGTGAGTGACGTGGTGTGTGTGTTCAGGCTAAAGCGGCGTTGAGCGGCGCTCTGTCTGCGGTCCGCCAGGAGTGTGTGGTGTTGAAGGAGCAGCTGGAGGAGGAGCAGGAGAGCAAGCAGGAGCTCCAGCGTCACGTCTCTAAGCTCAACAGTGAGATCACGCTCTGGAGGAGCCGTCTCGAGGCCGATGCCATCCAGCACTGCGACGAGCTCGAGGAAACCAAGTACGCATCAATGGTGTAAACGTTCTGACACACCTAATGTGGTTCCAGGTCAAAAATGAACCGCATTTCAAATCTCTCATTGTGCTGTATTACGTGTGTATTAGAGCTGTACGATTAATTGTTAAAGTCCCCATGTAGTCTATCCTTTTATCCCTTAAATCTCATATTTTTCCTTGAATAAAAATGAGAATAAATAGCTTGAATGTAACCCGACACCCTTGCCTCATTTAGTATATGTGATTCTATGAATATGCAAATGAGCCCCGCCTCCACTCACTCACTAGATTATTAGAGCTGCCCCCTGTAGTCCATCATTGTTAGGGCTGGGCACTGAAATGCTCAATAGACAGCCATATTATTATTATATATATAGGGCCCTATCTTGCACCCAGCGCAATTGACTTTGAACACCGACGCATGTATCGTTCCTATTTTGCACCCGCGCACAGCGGACTTTTCCCTCCACAGACGCACGTCGGTAAATTAGGAAATGAACTTGCGCTCGCGGGGGCGGTTCAACGCAAAGAGGAGGCGTGTTCCGGCGCAAAACTTCCATGGTGCTATTTTCCAGTTTTAGAAAGCAATTGCGCCATTGATCAGGAAAAAAACAGTCTAAAGACAGTGGCGCGGTGCGCGTTAGTGATATGGTATTTTAAGGGCGCGTGCTTGGCCATAATGTTAACGCGCATCCACTTTGATTCTCTAATATAAACAGATGCAGCAGTTTTCATTTTTGCAAATCATACATTATTACAAGGAAAAATATTAACACACGAGGGAAATCATTGTTGTGTCCGTGAAGATGTGAAAAAGATCTATCTAGATTAAAAAAAAAAAAATCTAGATTAGGCTACACATTTACCCAAATTATACGCCTGTTTAACCGAACCTAATTTGGGTGGGTTTCTCCCATCATCCCCAGTGTCACTTCTCTGTGTTTTACGGCCCTGACGAGAACGTCGGTTTCCTCGGCTGTGAACTGCTTCTGGCGTGCGCCGGCAAATCCGCCGTTATAATAGCAATCCGCCATGGAACAAGCGCGCCTGCTCTTAAAGGGAATGTGAGATGGCGCTCTGATTGGTTTATTTCACGTTACGCCCAAACCACACCTATGAATAATGAAGCTACTTCAGACCAACCCCTTTTACATTTGCGTCGGGCGCAAGAGTCATTTATCCCGCCGGGAAAATAGCAACAGCGCCGGGATCCGCCCACAAAGTTACTTGCGCTTTGCACTTTGACACTTGCGTTTCAGATCGTTAAAATAGGGCCCATAGTATCACTGTATCAGTTAAAGTGCCCTATTATTGTTTTTCCAATATTCCCTTTCATACAGTGTGTAATAAAGCTGTTTGGGTAACACTTTACAATAAGGTTCATTAGTTAACATTAGTTAATGTATTAACTAACATGAACTAACAATGAGCAATACATTTGCTACAGTATTTATTAATATTTGTTAATGTTAGTTAATAATAATCCAGCTGTTCATTGTGTGTTCATGTTAGTTCACAGTGCAGTAACTAATGTTCACTAATACAACCTTTGATTTTGATAATGTATTAGTAAATGTTGAAATTAATATGAACTAAGATTAATAAATGCTCTAGAAGAATTGGTCATTATTAGTTCATGTTAACTAATAAACCTTATTGTAAAGTGTTACCGCTGTTTGTGAATGTAAACGTTCTGTAAGATTGTATAGTCAAAAGTGCACAATAAATAAAGTTATTGTCTCCCAAAAGAAAGAATCGACTCTGAACACGCACTGATCCAGATCAAAACCCAGTCTGGATTACGTGATCTAATCCCATTTCAGAATCCTGAATATGATTTATTTGTCACTTCTTTGGAGCACCATGAGCATGCCATCGCTCTGTCCACGAGTCTCGTTCTCCTCAGTAACGGTGTGTGTTTCAGGAAGAAGCTGTGTGTGCGACTGCAGGAGGCGGAGGAGGCGCTGGAAGCCACGCAAACCAAGAGCTCCAGCCTGGAGAAGAGCAAGCAGCGTCTGCAGAGCGAGCTGGAGGAGCTGAGTGTGGACCTGGAGAAGGTCAGAACCCGTCTCTGAGCAATACTGTCACGCATGAATCTCTCAAAGTCAATGCGAGTAGAGCAGCGCCGCACAGCCGTCAGATGTCAAAATGGCTGAGGGGCTAAATTCGAATTTCTTTCTTAAAGGGAGAGTTCACCCAAAAAATTCTGTTTCTGTTTTGAAGTCCATAAAAGTGCGTCTATCCATCATAAAAGTGCATCTGTCCATCATAAAAGTGCATCTATCCATCATTAAAGTGCATCTGTCCATCATAAAAGTGCGTCTATCCATCATAAAAGTGCATCTGTCCATCATAAAAGTGCATCTGTCCATCATAAAAGTGCATTTATCCATCATAAAAGTGCATCTGTCCATCATAAAAGTGCATTTGTCCATCATAAAAGTGCATCTATCCATCATAAAAGTGGGTCTATCCATCATAAAAGTGCATTTGTCCATCATAAAAGTGCATCTGTCCATCATAAAAGTGCATTTGTCCATCATAAAAGTGCATTTATCCATCATAAAAGTGCATCTGTCCATCATAAAAGTGCATTTGTCCATCATAAAAGTGCATCTATCCATCATAAAAGTGGGTCTATCCATCATAAAAGTGCATTTGTCCATCATAAAAGTGCATCTATCCATCATAAAAGTGGGTCTATCCATCATAAAAGTGCATTTGTCCATCATAAAAGTGCATCTGTCCATCATAAAAGTGCATCCGTCCATCATAAAAGTGCATCTGTCCATCATAAAAGTGCATCTGTCCATCATAAAAATGTGTCTATCCATCATAAAAGTGCATTTATCCATCATAAAAGTGCATCTGTCCATCATAAAAGTGCATTTGTCCATCATAAAAGTGCATCTATCCATCATAAAAGTGGATCTATCCATCATAAAAGTGCATTTGTCCATCATAAAAGTGCATCTGTCCATCATAAAAGTGCATCCGTCCATCATAAAAGTGCATCTGTCCATCATAAAAGTGCATCTGTCCATCATAAAAGTGCATCTATTCATCATAAAAGTGCATCTGTCCATCATAAAAGTGCATCCATCCATCATAAAAGTGCATCTGTCCATCATAAAAGTGCATCTGTCCATCATAAAAGAGCATCTATCCATCATAAAAGTGCATCTGTCCATCATAAAAGTGCATCTGTCCATCATAAAAGTGCATCTATCCATCATAAAAGTGCATCTGTCCATCATAAAAGTGCATCTGTCCATCATAAAAGTGCATCCATCCATCATAAAAGTGCATCTGTCCATCATAAAAGTGCATCTGTCCATCATAAAAGTGCATCTATTCATCATAAAAGTGCATCTGTCCATCA
>NC_136896.1:31553725-31561225 GCF_949152265.1 Phoxinus phoxinus
CTATATGGAGAACATCTGGACCTTCGACCCGCTGGACCATTGAAGACACTATATGGAGAACATCTGGACCTTCGACCCGCTGGACCATTGAAGACACTATATGGAGAACATCTGGACCTTCGACCCGCTGGACCATTGAAGACACTATATGGAGAACATCTGGACCTTCGACCCGCTGGACCATTGAAGACACTATATGGAGAACATCTGGACCTTCGACCCGCTGGACCATTGAAGACACTATATGGAGAACATCTGGACCTTCGACCCGCTGGACCATTGAAGACACTATATGGAGAACATCTGGACCTTCGACCCGCTGGACCGTTGAAGACACTATATGGAGAACATCTGGACCTTCGACCCGCTGGACCGTTGAAGACACTATATGGAGAACATCTGGACCTTCTCTGGACATTGGGATCGATGGCTGCCATTGAAGTCCATTAAATGGACAAATATCCTGGAATGTTTTCCTCAAAAACCTTTTCGACTGAAGAAAGAATAACATCTTGGATGACATCGGGGCGAGTGAATTATCAGATTTTTTTTTTCTTTTTGAAAGTGAGCTACTCCTGTAAGCCTCAGTGCTCAGGGCTGGCGGCTGGTCATGTGATCGGATATGGTCATGTGATAGGATATGGTCATGTGATCGGATGTGGTCATGTGGTCATGTGTCATGTCTGGTGTCGTGTGTCTCAGAGGAGATGGTGGATCTCGCTGACCAGCTCTCGGACGGAGGGAAGAGCGTTCACGAGCTGCAGAAACTGAAGAAGAAGATGGAGATGGAGAAAGAAGAGCTGCAGGCGTCGCTCGAGGAGTCGGAGGCAGCGCTCGAGGTCGGACACTCACTTTATCATTACTGAGTTATTATCAGCGGTTCATGTGTGAGAGATCTGCTCATAATAATAATAATAACAGCTGACCCCGTGACCTCCAGATGACCCCGTGACCTCCGGCCTCCATCTCACTGCACACTTACAGGCTTCGTCCAGAAACTCTTGATCTGTCCATTTAAAGTCGTAGATGTGATCATGTGGAGGGATTTATTCATGATATCTCCTGTTGTAGCAAAACAAATTAATTATTATTAAGGAGTATTTTCTGCTTGAAACTGCAGTGAACCAAAGACAGTCTCAAACACACGGTTTGAAATCGCTGGTGTTTCTGACGTCACACACTACCTTGACCAATCAGATCAACGTGTGATCGTCCACCAGTGGACCTCTGAGTGAGTGAGTGAGTGGAGGCGGGGCTCATTTGCATATTCATAGAACCGCGCATACTAAATGAGGCAAGGGTGTCGAGTTACATTCAAGATATTTTAAGGCATGACACATTTTTTCAAGTAAATAACTCTTAAATATGTAATTTTGGTGATCAAAGACGAGTTTTAAGGGATAGAGTTATTGACTAAAGTTATGTAGTTAACTAATGTTGCCCTAAAATGAAAATGTATAATATATGGTAAACTAGGCGGTAAACAGAACCAAAAACTATAGAATGCCTAAAATAAGGGTAGATTATTACTTGTATATATTCTTCAGTTATTGAAAAACTTGATTTAATTCCCTTAAACAAAACTGACAATCATATTCAATCTCAACATTTATTTGGTAGTTGTAATGATTCTACTTTATGTATATATATAATATTAAATCACAGAATCCTATGAAAGCTTGTTTCCGCCACAGAATAATAAAAGAAAACGTAATTGAAACCTTTTGCGAGTTTATATCTTGCAATAATTTTGCAATTGCAAAAAATAAAGTGTAAGTGCGTGTGCGTGTGTGTGTGTGTGCGTGCGTGTGTGTGTGTGTGTGTGTGTGTGTGTGTGTGTGTGTGCGCGTGTGTGTGTGTGTGTGTGCGTGTGCGTGCGTGCGCGTGTGTGTGTGTGTGTCTCTGCAGGCCGAGGAGACGAAGGTTCTGCGTTTGCAGCTGGAAGTGTCTCAGATTAAAGCAGACGTGGAGCGAAGACTTCAGGAGAAGGAGGAGGAGGCCGAGGCCACCAGGTACCATCATCCTCTTCATCATCCTTATCTTCATCTTCATCCTCTTCACCTTCGTCCTCTTCACCTTCATCCTCTTCATCATCATCTTCTTCATCTTCATCCTCTTCATCTTCTTCATCATCATCCTCTTCATCCTCTTCATCTTCATCATCTTCATCACTGAAATAACCTCTCCTGCCTATAATCAGTCCGTCCTTTAATGCTTCTGTTTCTGCTCCTCTTCCTTTATTTCTCTGAGATGGAATAATCATTACGGTGAGTGACTTAATCTTGTTCATCTTTAAATCTTCTTTAATCTGAGTGTCATTCACTGGCAGAAAGGAGAAAACACTACATTTTTAAAAACTAAACACTAAAAACTAAAAAAATTTCATATCAAGATACTGAAGAAAAAAAGAAAAAAGAAACAGGCTTAATTATGACTGATTGCATTATTATTATTATTATAATGTTTTCTCTCTATAGATATTGCGATTTGATATCATTGTTGTGAATTCTGTTGCCCACAATAATGGAGTAGTGAAAATCTGATATTGTTACCAGGGTTATTATCATTAACTAAAACTACTTGAAATAAATTATTTTAATTGAAATAAAGATAAAATATAAATATTAGGTGAAAAACCTAAACTAAACGAAAGTTAGAAATGTTGCCTTGGCAATAAACTTGACTAAAATTATTAACTGGAAAAAAATAAAACTGAAATAAATAGCAATATTAAAAAAGCTCATAGGCTCATTTTTAATAAAAAATTAAACTAAAATTAACATAAAAAACAAAAAGATATAAAATTAAAGCTAATTCTGGACTGTGAATTTTCTTCTAGAAAAAAAACTTTGTTGCATTATTTTCCTGTTATCTCTGTAAAGCTGCTTTGAAACAATCTGTGTTGTAAAAAGCGCTGTATAAATAAAGCTGACTTGACATGGATTGTGATGATAATCCAGTGTGTGTGTGTGCGCGTGTGTGTGTGTGCGTGCGCGTGCGTGTGTGTGTGTGTGTGTGTGCGTGCGTGTGCGTGCGTGTGTGTGTGTGTGTGTGTGCAGGAAGAGCCACCAGAGGGCGCTGGAGTCGGTTCAGGCCGGTCTGGAGGCGGAGCTGAAGGTGCGGGTGGAGTCGGCGCGGCTGAAGAAGAAGATGGAGGCCGATCAGAGCGAGCTGGAGCTGCAGGTGGAGCAGATGAAGAAGAGCAGCGCTGAGATGATGAAGAGCGTGAAGAAGATGCAGCAGCAGATCAAGGTCTCTTCCTTAATCTTTCTTAACATTATTACAACCAAATAGAGTATTACAAAGTATAGACACTTTTTTTTTTTACATTAAGACCAAAACCAAAGATAATATACATCAATTAAAGGGAAAAAAAGAGATAATAATAGAAAATAGAAAAATGCTAATTATAGAAAATGATAGTAATAGTAATACAAGTAGGTAATATACAATACATAACCAATAAGGCTGAAGGGTGTTGTTAGGCTCAGCACGAAGCGGAGTCACGATTATTCACCATACAGCGCTGGCCTCGAATACCTTATTGCTTTTATAAAACGGTTACCTCAAAATACAAATCTGAATGGTCCCGCAGGATCAGCAGGCTCAGCTGGAGCAGGAGGCTCGTGTGCAGGAGCAGCTGAAGGAGGAGCACACGCAGACGGAGCGCCGCTGCCTCCTGCTGGCCGCCGAGGGAGAGGAGAGTCGCGCCGCGCTGGAGGCGTCCGAGAGGATCCGCCGGAGTCTGGAGACGGAGCTGCACGAGACGGCCGAGAGGCACAGCCAGCTGGACACACAGGTACTGACCGCGCGGAAACCGTCCGTTCTCTCTCTTCAATCCAACACTGAGGGACTTAAACTGCAGTTCATCGACTGGCCACTGGAGACCGGCTGCAGACGAGAGTCAATCCCATAGACCCCCATGTTAAAATGCCCAACTTCACAGCAGAAAAAAACATGTTTACAGTCTGGTACAAAAAGTGGTTTTGGTCTATATAGCTAATGTTACCCTTCATGACGACTGTGAGGGGGGTGGATTTGTTTATAACTCATCTTTTTAAATTATATCAAGCCTTAAATTTCTGCATAATTAAGGGCGTGGCCACTTGAATGACAGGTGGTAGTCACTACTAGTCGCTTGTCTGCTGTGTGTTAGCGTCACGTCACCTCAGCTAATCCGCCTCGCTGCACATTTTCGTTTATCCGGGAGTGATGCGCTGCCAAGATGGCGACGGCCGGCTCCGCCCACTTTGGGCTTCAAAAATGCTCTTCAGAAACACTACGAGTGACGTCACACACACTTCGTCCATATTTTTATACAGTCTGTGGTCCTGACCCTCAACACTGCTGTGCTCACAGTTTATCATAACTGTCATTACTTCAGCTGCTTCTGTAAGTAACAGAGCTGTGTGTGTGTGTGACGGAATGAGTGACGGAGCTGTGTGTGTGTTTGCCTTCAGCTGGAGTGAGTGACGGAGCTGTATGTGTGTTTGCCCTCAGCTGCAGTGTGTGTCGAGTGGCAGGAGGAAGCTGGAGGTGGATCTTCAGCAGCTGATGCAGGAGCACGAGGAGCTGCAGACTGAGCTCAGATCAGCTAACGACAAGGCCAAGAAATCAGCCTGTGAGGTACAGAAACACTCACTCACACACACACACACGCTGAAGCTGACGCTGTGCTGTCCCGCAGGCGATACGTGTGGTGGAGGAGCTGCGGGTGGAGCAGGAACACGTCACACACCTGGAGCGTGTCAGGAAGAGCCTGGAGATGCAGATCAGAGACGCCGGCAGCCGGATGGAGGAGCAGGAGCAATCGGCCATGAAGGGGGGGAAGAAGATCCTGCAGAAGACGGAGGCACGGGTAAAGATAAATCATAATCATGAGATGAGCTCAAAACTCATACTAAATTAGATTCATGAGATTAGGTCAACATTAAATAAAAGGTCATTAGTATGATGCAAGACGTTTCGGCTATGTATGTAACCCTCGTTCCCTGAAGGAGGGAACGGAGACGTACGTCGCTGACGACTGAGGGAATCTCGCTAGAGAGCCAATCTAATTTAAGTGAAACTAAACAAGCCAATGCACATTGGCGTGCAATCATTTGCAACAGCTGCTCTGCCTCGCAGCGCGGAGACATAGGAGCAGCAGGTTGACCCGGGGTGCAGGAGGTGTGGCAAAGGGACGTACATCTCCATTCCCTCCTTCAGGGAGCGAGGGCTACATGCGTAACCGAAACGTTCCCTTTCAGTCATATACTCTCGACGTATGTTGATGATGACTGAGGGAATCCCTACCAATGCGCTACAGCTGCCCTCTTCCAGCGCCCGGCGCAAGCCTCCTGCCCATTCTTACCTAGAAGACGATAGGAGAGGGCTTGCACAGAGAACATCAGTCACTGCTGTTCCATGGTAACCCAACAGGGAGATTATTGGATAACACTTGGATAGCGTGCCCTTCCCGTAAGGAACTTTGCAGAAACCACATTCTTCCCGGAGGAGTTATGTGGAGATGTACATAGGACTAACCCCTTAGGGCTGTTCTATACAAAGTACTGGCGGAGACTTGGCCCCAAGGGAAAGACACATGCTTCCGTTTAGGAAAATGCGTTTCAGCGTTAACATCTTGAACAGTAGCCTGTGAAGGTTCCGATTCAGGACTCGCAGGTCCAACATTGGCCGTAACCCACCGCCTTTCTTGGGAAAGTAGGGCCTGTAAAACCCCGACCTCATATCGGCTGGAGGCACCGGCTCTATCGCGTCCTTCGCCAGTAGGACTGCAATCTCCGCACGCAAGACATGGGCATCTGACATTCTCACAGATGTAAAATGGATTCGCCTGATCTTGCGAACTGAATCGCATAGCCGAGCCTGATAGTCCGAATGAGCCAGCGGGAGGGGCTGGGAAGTGCAAGCCAGGCTCCCAGCGACCAATCCAGCGGGACCAGAGGGACTACAGGCGTACCCGCAGTGGGTCAGCGAGGTGGAACAAAGTTTGGAACAAAGCGAGGTTATTTTTTTTCATGTTGCGAAAATGGGCTTCAATTTCTTTCAGCATTTTAAGTTGTATAAATGAGCAGTGGTTACTGTATTCTGAATAAACATAAATGAGCTCTGAGCAATAGCATGTTTATGAGTGATGTGTCAGTATTCTCTCTGTGTGTGCGGTGCATTGAATCACACGTGCAGGTGAAGGAGCTGGAGCTGGAGCTGGACGCTGAGCAGAAGAAACACGCAGAGACGCTGAAGAACCTGCGCAAGAACGAGCGACGCCTGAAGGAGCTGCTCTTCCAGACCGAGGAGGACCAGAAGAACCAGCAGAGGATGCAGGAGCTGGTGGAGAGACTGCAGATGAAGATGAGGGCCTACAAGAGACAAGTGGAGGAGGCGGTAGGACTCTGCCTGTTACCTGTGCTTTATGCTGGTCACACACGCTTCACTGGCGGCTCGTTGGTCGCTGATGGACCCACAAACTTCTTGCAAAGCCAGAAGGAGGAGCTCTACTTACCAACATAAACCAGCACTAACCAGCATAAACCGGCATAAACCAACATAAACAGCACTAACCAGCATAAATCGGCACTAACCGGCATAAACCAGCACTAACCGGCATAAACCAGCACTAACCAGCATAAACCGTCATAAACCAACATAAACAGCACTAACAAGCATAAATCGCCACTAACCGGCATAAACCAGCACTAACCAGCATAAATCAGCACTAACCGGCATAAACCAGCACTAACCGGCATAAACCAGCATAAACCGGCATAAACCAACATAAATCGGCACTAACCGGCATAAACCAGCACTAACCGACATAAATCGGCACTAACCGGCATAAACCAGCACTAACCAGCATAAACAAGCACTAACCAGCATAAACCGGCATAAACCAACATAAATCGGCACTAACCGGCATAAACCAGCACTAACCGGCATAAACCAACATAAATCGGCACTAACCGGCATAAACCAGCACTAACCAGCATAAACCGGCATAAACCAACATAAACAGCACTAACCAGCATAAATCGGCACTAACCGGCATAAACCAGCACTAACCGGCATAAACCAGCACTAACCAGCATAAACCGGCATAAACCAACATAAATCGGCACTAACCGGCATAAACCAGCACTAACCGGCATAAACCAGCACTAACCGGCATAAACCAACATAAATCGGCACTAACCGGCATAAACCAGCACTAACCGGCATAAACCAGCACTAACCAGCATAAACCGGCACTAATCAGCATAAACCAGTATAAACCGGCACTAATCAGCATAAACCAGCATAAACTACATAAACCAACATAAACAGCACTAACCAGCACAAACCGGCATAAACCAGCACTAACCGGCATAAACCAGCACTAACCAGCATAATCCGACATAAACCAACATAAACAGCACTAACCAGCACAAACCAGCACTAACCGGCATAAACCTGCACTAACCAGCATAAACCGGCATAAACAGCACTAACCAGCATAAGCCA
>NC_136896.1:31566225-31586225 GCF_949152265.1 Phoxinus phoxinus
ACGGCACTTATTAATCTTAGTTCATATTAATTTCAACATTTACTAATACATTATTAAAATCAAAGGTTGTATTAGTGAACATTAGTTACTGCACTGTGAACTAACATGAACACACAATGAACAGCTGGATTATTATTAACTAACATTAACTAATATTAATAAATACTGTAACACATGTATTGCTCATGTTAGTAAACACATGGACTAATGAACATTATTGTAAAGTTACTGTTTTTCTAAACGTATAAATCTTTTTATCACAAGTATCTGTTCAGTTTTACATTTGATATCAAGAAACTGTTTGTAATGTTGCCGTAATATTCATGATTACATTTATCGAGTGTTTGCGTTGATTTTGTTCAGAAACACATTTATAGCCATTTAAACACTTCAATTCTACACACTGAAAACAAGTTTATAAATAATATTATAAGAATCTGTTTTAATCAAAGTTCACTTTCACTGAAATCTTGTTTCCGCCACTGAATGTCAAGTTCATATCTCACTATTTTAAAGAAAGCATCAGAGTTGTGAGATAAAATATTGTTAGACTTCCTTATTACAGTGAAATATTACAGTAATATACTCATGTACTTACTGTAGGATTAGAGT
This sequence comes from Phoxinus phoxinus, assembly GCF_949152265.1. NCBI lineage: Eukaryota > Metazoa > Chordata > Actinopteri > Cypriniformes > Leuciscidae > Phoxinus > Phoxinus phoxinus. The sequence continues at coordinate 31,566,838 of NC_136896.1, forward strand.
TAGCTGCATGTAATTCTGCATAATTTACTGTTATAACTACAGTAAGTACATGTAATGTGGCACGGGAAAATAAAGTGATACCAAAAGTTGCAATAAGAAAATGTTTTATGTTTGTATTCCATGGCAGAATCAAGCTTTCATAAAAATTAGATTTAATATCCTGACAAAAAAATGAGAAATGTATTGAATGGATATACAGTATATATACTTTATTATTTCCTTGCTCAATAGCGTCATGTTTGCATTAGTTTTGTATTTATTGAGATACCAACTGATGACAGCCACATAAATATAGCAAAGTATAAATCCTATTTAGTAAAACATTATATTTAACGTCATTTATATTACAGAAAACACAATAACTGGATGATATTCAGCAGTTCTTCTTCATTTACACGCTTGATAACAGAACATCAGTGATGCAGATCCCGTTTAAACTCTTGAAGATCATTTACAAAAGTTGATTTGGTATAAAAATAAGCATTATTTCCATATATTATCTGTGTCTCTCGAACTATATGCGGATCGTTTGGGGAAATATGAATATGACTGATTGAGACTTCTGTAAATCTGAACGAACGGAGAATAAAAGTCCTCATGTGATTGTGTGTGTGTGTGTGTGTTCATTGATGTAAACCTGAGACGGTTATGGCAGTGTGGAGCTGATATTAATCACAACATCAGATATAGATATGATGAGGAATTTACCTGGACTTCTGTAATATCCAAAGCTTGTTGCTTCCTCACAATAAAAAAGGCAAAAAAAAAAAATGTGTTCCACAATTCTGACATTATTTCTTGTAATTCTGACTTTATTTCTTGTAATTTTGACTTTATTTCTTGTAATTTTGACTTTATTTCTTGTAATTTTGACTTTATTTCTTGTAATTCTGACTTTATTTCTCACAATTCTGACTTTATTTCTCGGTATTCTGACTTTATTTCTCACAATTCTGACTTTATTTCTCGGTATTCTGACTTTATTTCTTGTAATTCTGACATTATTTCTCGCAATTTGACTTTATTCCTCGTAATTCTGACTTTATTTCTTGTAATTCTGACTTTATTTCTTGTAATTCTGACATTATTTCTCGTAATTCTGACTTTTGCATTTTTGACTTTATTTTTCGTAATTCTGACATTATTTCTTGTAATCCTGACATTATTTCTTGTAATCCTGACATTATTTCTTGTAATCCTGACATTATTTCTTGTAATTCTGACTTTATTTCTCACAATTCTGACTTTATTTCTTGTAATTCTGACACTATTTTGTGTAATTCTGACTTTATTTCTTGTAATTCTGACTATTTCTCGCAATTCTGACATTGCTTGTAATTATGACATTATTTCTTGTAATTATGACTTTATTTTTTTTCGTAATTCTGACATTATTTCTCGTAATTCTGACTTTTCGCATTTCTGACTTTATTTTTCGTAATTCTGACATTATTTCTTGTAATTCTGACTTAATTTTTTGTAATTCTGACATTATTTCTTGTAATTCTGACTTTATTTTTTTTCGTAATTCTGACTTTATTTCGCATTTTTTATTTCATTTCTCTAATTTAGACTTTTTCTCGCAATTCTGACTGGAATAACTTTTAAAAGTTTATAACTCACAATTCTGAGTAAAAAAAGTAAGGAATGGAAGATATAAACTCACAGTTCTGACTTTATATCTCGAGTTTTTGTCACACAGTTCTGACTGTTTTCCTTGTAATTCTGAGTTTATAACTCGCATATCTAACGGTGGAATCGCCAGACAAAAAATCTGAATTGATATAAACATTGCAATATCCGATTCTATGTTCTGTCCCGTGGTGAAAACGAGCGTCCATATATTCTGCATAAACTGCATCATGAAATCAACACTTTACTTGTTAATCCATGTTTCTGTCTTACTGTGAATAATTCATACTAGTTATTACTACAAAGGACAAAAGTATCATCATCAAAGTGTAAAGAGCCGCTCCACTTCTGAATCCGCTTTCCTTTCCCACGTCCGTTCTGTAAATCCCACTTTATAATTCCTCAAATGTCCATTTCCACAGTTTGGAATGCATCACTTGTGTTAGCCGAGCCGCAGTTCAGGACAACTGGAGCTTGGCTTTGATTAGTCTCAGAATGAAATCAGTAGCAGCATTACTATATTAGCACATCAGTCAGTGTTCAATGCTAATGTCCTGATGATCAGTAGATCCTGACACACACATCGGTTCTCCTGAGTCAAGTCCTGGAGATATGTACACGTATTCTCCTCGCGTATAGTGTAGAAACACTTGTTTTCCCCGCTGGGTTTGAGACGTGATCGTTCTCCTGTAGTTTAGACTGTGATCAGCCGGTTATATATATATCTCCTCAGATCTCCAGTGTTATATATATATCTCCTCAGATCTCCAGTGTTATATATATATATCTCCTCAGATCTCCAGTGTTATATATATATATATCTCCTCAGATCTCCAGTGTTATATATATATCTCCTCAGATCTCCAGTGTTATATATATATATCTCCTCAGATCTCCAGTGTTATATATATATCTCCTCAGATCTCCAGTGTTATATATATATATCTCCTCAGATCTCCAGTGTTATATATATATCTCCTCAGATCTCCAGTGTTATATATATATCTCCTCAGATCTCCAGTGTTATATATATATCTCCTCAGATCTCCAGTGTTATATATATATCTCCTCAGATCTCCAGTGTTATATATATATCTCCTCAGATCTCCAGTGTTATATATATATCTCCTCAGATCTCCAGTGTTATATATATATATCTCCTCAGATCTCCAGTGTTATATATATATATCTCCTCAGATCTCCAGTGTTATATATATATATCTCCTCAGATCTCCAGTGTTATATATATATATCTCCTCAGATCTCCAGTGTTATATATATATATCTCCTCAGATCTCCATGTCTGCCGGCCTCAGTTCTCCTGTCTTGTGTTCCTTCACCCACAGCTCTCGGTCTCTGGCCGGATCCACGCTCCGCAGGAGTTTGTCCACCGGCTCCACAGTCTGGATGTGAAACGACACGTGTTATTAGATGTCAATCAATCAAAACTCACTTTATCTGGACAATAACTGTATTCTAGATCTGCTGTGAAGCCAAACACTGTTACTGTAATCTCCTGTGATCTCTGTAAAGCTGCTGTGTAATAATCTATATTGTCTGGGACAATATATTGAGGGACAATCTAAGGTGTCCCTCAGGGATCCGTTTTAGGGCCATTATTATTCATAATTTATATAATACCTCTTGGTCAGATCCTCCGCCACTATGGTTTTAATTATCATTTTTACGCTGATGACATTCAGTTATATACTATCACAACCGACAAACTCTCTGCTTGTGTGCATGAAATAAAAGATTGGCTTCATTCAAATTTCCTAAAACTTAACATGGACAAAACTGAGATTATTTTTACCGGACCTCCGTCACTCACTAATAAAATTCCTACCAACTTCACCTGTGAGATCGCTGGCTCTCATATCAAACCATCCAGTACTGTTAAAAATCTTGGTGTAATCTTTGACTCCTCTCTATCTTTCCACTCTCACATTAATTCTATCACTAAATCGGCATTCTTTCATCTACGTCGCATCGCCCAGCTCCGTCCCTTCATCAGTATCTCAGATGCTGAAACTGTCATCCATGCATTTGTCACATCACGTCTTGATTACTGTAATGCACTTTTCATTGGCCTATCTGCTAGCCCCATTTCCAAATTACAATACATTCAAAACTCTGCTGCTAGACTACTCACCCACACAAGCGTTCTGCACATATCTCCCCAATTCTGCATGATCCTCACTGGCTTCCTGTGGCTTACCGTATCAAATTCAAAATTCTCCTTTTCACTTTTAAATCTCTACACGGCCTGGCTCCCCCATATCTCTGTAACCTGCTCCTCCCCTACACCCGACTCGCTCTCTACGATCCTCTGACTCTAGCCTTCTCGCCGTCCCTCGGCATCGCCTCGCTTCGATCGGGGGGCAGATCCCTCAGTGTTGTTGCAACTCTCTCCCCCGATCACTCTGTTCTGTTAACACTATTTCTGATTTCAAATCCATGCTCAAAACATACCTCTTTACTGAATGCCATAATTCTTGATTTTTGATTTTGACTATCTGTTCAAGCTATCTGTTTGTATTCTGCTGGTTGGCCCAGCATGATGGAATTCCTTATGTCATTTGACTTCTCTAGTAAATGCTTCTTGATTTAAGAATTTTTAGAAATATGGACTGGAAAAAATACAAAGCAAGAAAAGCATTTTACTTTACTAGTTACTTGAAAATTCTGATTTCGTGTGTGTGTGTTTGTGTGTGTGTGTGTGTGTGTGTGTGTGTGTGTGGACTCACGCCCTGGTTGAACATGTCGGTTTCGTGGCGTAGCGTTGTGTACTGACACAGATGTTGTCTGATCATCTCCACACGCTCGACCTCCAGACGCTCCAGCTCCTGAAGAACACACAACAGGTTTACAACAGGAACACACAACAGGTTTACAACAGGAACACACAACAGGTTTACAACAGGAACACACAACAGGTTTACAACAGGAACACACAACAGGTTTACAACAGGAACACACAGGGCCGTATCTTGCACCCAGCGCAATTGACCACCGACGCATGTATCATTCCTATTCTGCACCCGCACACAGCGACTCTTCCCTCCACAGTCGCACGTCGGTAAATTAGGGAATGAACTTGCGCTCGGGGGGGCGGTTCAGTGTAAAGAGGAGTGTGTTCCGGCGCAAACGTTCCCTGGTGATATTCTGCAGTTCCAGAAAACAACTCCGCCGCTGACCAGGAGAAACCCAGTCTAAAGACAGTGGCGCCGCGCGTTAGTCAGATGCTATTTTAAGCGCGCGTGCTTGGCCATTATGTAGCGTGTGAACAACACACACACTTTGATTCTCTAATCTACACAGACGCAGCAGTTTTCATTTTTGCAAATCATACATTATTACAAGGAAAAATATTAACACACGAGGAAATCATTGTTGTGTCCGTGAAGATGTGAAGAAATACATAAATCTAGATTACACATTTACCCAAATTATTATACGCCTGTTTAACCGAAGCTAATGTGTGTGTGTTTCTCCATCATCCCCAATGTCACTTCTCTGTGTTTTACGGCCCTGACGAGAACGTCGGTCTCCTCGGCTGTGAACCGCTCCTGGCGTGCGCCGGCAAACAGTCTCTCAAAGATTCAGTCTCTCTAAACCCCGCCTCTCTGAGAGCTGCTCTGCTCTGATTGGTCAGAAAGCAATTCAGTCTCTCTAAACCCCGCCTCTCTGAGAGCTGCTCTGCTCTGATTGGTCAGAAAGCAATTCAGTCTCTCTAAACCCCGCCTCTCTGAGAGCTGCTCTGCTCTGATAAGTCAGAAAGCAAACGCTCATTATCATATCTGAATCTCAGCTCTTGATCACAGTGATACGAACAGTAACGATGGCGTGAGTTTTACCGTCTCGATCTCAGAGAACAGCGTCTTCTCCACATGAACAACACGAACCGAACTCTTCCAGTCTCAGATACACTACAGTGTTAGAGGGCGGGGCTAAGAGACGCTGTTCAGCCAATCAAGACCAGAGGCGGGCATTATGATAATGAGTTACAAACCGGTTCAGCAGGAAGTGAGACTGAATTACTGACGACTCGTTTCAGAATCTCTTCTTTCTTTGTTTAGGGAGACAAACATTTAATTTATCTGATCTTTGGAACTTGGCAGTAACTTTATATTCATAAACAGCTTTAAAGTTATTTATAGTTCCCGGAAGAAACTCAAGATACAGTGGAGGCGTTTCAGGAGCTCAGAAACACTGACTCTGATATAGAAGAACTGGAGCTGTACATGATCAACAGCAACACTACACACTGAGTCATGGTCCTCTTTAACATTTATACTAACTTAACTCCAACATTACCCCGAAACATAACTCTAACCCATACACTCATCATCATCACCATCATCATCATCATCATCATCACCATCATCATCATCATCATCATCATCATCCTCATCATCATCATTATCATCATCCTCATCATCATCCTCATCATCATCATCCTCATCATCATCATCACAATCACCATCATCCTCACATTCACCATCATCCTCATCATCATCACAATCACCATCATCATCACATTCATCATCATCATCATCATCATCATCACAATCACCATCATCATCACATTCATCATCATCATCATCACATTCATCATCATCATCATCACAATCACCATCATCATCACATTCATCATCATCATCATCTGAGAGAATCTATTATACGTCTCTATTTGACACTTTAATTCACAAACAATCATATTCTTTTTACTTATTTTTCCAAGGCTTTATCACCTCAGTCAGAAGTGTGTGTATCTGGCGAATCATCCGTGTGTGTGTGTGTGTGTGTCTGTGAGGATCTATGTGTGTGTGTGTGTGTTCAGTGTGTCTGTGAGGTTCTGTGTCTGTGTGTGTGTGTGTTCAGTGTGTCTGTGTGTGTGTGTGTTCAGTGTGTCTGTGTGTGTGTGTGTGTGTGTGTGTGTTCAGTGTGTCTGTGAGGATCTGTGTCTGTGTCTGTGTGTGTTCAGTGTGTCTGTGTGTGTGTGTGTGTGTTCAGTGTGTCTGTGAGGATCTGTGTGTGTGTGTGTTCAGTGTGTCTGTGAGGATCTGTGTCTGTGTGTGTGTGTGTTCAGTGTGTCTGTGAGGATCTGTGTCTGTGTCTGTGTGTGTTCAGTGTGTCTGTGTGTGTGTGTGTGTGTGTGTGTGTGTGTTCAGTGTGTCTGTGAGGATCTGTGTGTGTGTGTGTTCAGTGTGTCTGTGAGGTTCTGTGTCTGTGTGTGTGTGTGTTCAGTGTGTCTGTGAGGATCTGTGTCTGTGTCTGTGTGTGTTCAGTGTGTCTGTGTGTGTGTGTGTGTGTGTGTGTGTTCAGTGTGTCTGTGAGGATCTGTGTCTGTGTCTGTGTGTGTTCAGTGTGTCTGTGTGTGTGTGTGTGTGTGTGTGTGTGTTCAGTGTGTCTGTGAGGATCTGTGTGTGTGTGTGTTCAGTGTGTCTGTGAGGATCTGTGTCTGTGTGTGTGTGTGTGTGTGTGTGTGTGTGTGTGTGTGTGTGTGTATGTGTATGTGTGTGTGTGTGTGTGTGTGTGTGTGTGTTCAGTGTGTCTGTGAGGATATGTGTGTGTGTGTGTGTGTGTGTGTGTGTTCAGTGTGTCTGTGAGGATCTGTATGTGTGTGTGTGTGTGTGTTCAGTGTGTCTGTGAGGATCTGTGTGTGTGTGTGTGTGTGTTCAGTGTGTCTGTGAGGATCTGTGTCTGTGTGTGTGTGTGTTCAGTGTGTCTGTGAGGATCTGTGTCTATGTGTGTGTGTGTGTGTGTGTGTGTGTGTGTGTGTGTGTGTTCAGTGTGTCTGTGAGGATCTGTGTCTGTGTGTGTGTGTGTGTGTGTGTGTGTGTATGTGTGTGTGTGTGTGTGTGTGTTCAGTGTGTCTGTGAGGATCTGTGTCTGTGTGTGTGTGTTCAGTGTGTCTGTGAGGATCTGTGTGTGTGTGTGTTCAGTGTGTCTGTGAGGATCTGAATCACAGTCTGTGAGGATGTGTGTGTGTGTGTGTGTGTGTGTGTGTTCAGTGTGTCTGTGAGGATCTGAATCAGTGTGTGTGTGTGAGGATCTGAATCACAGTCTGTGAAGGTGTGTGTGTGTGTGTGTCTCAGTCTTACCAGGCTGCTGGTGACCATCTCCTCAAACCACTTGGACTGGGACTGATTGTAGAGGTCAACACATCGCATCAGCTCGTCTCCTGAGATCAGAGCAGGAGTTACACACTCATCAGGGCTATCACACACACACTCATCAGGGCTATCACACACACACACTCATCAGGGCTATCACACACACACTCATCAGGGCTATCACACACACACTCATCAGGGCTATCACACACACACTCATCAAGACTATCACACACACACTCATCAAGACTATCACACACACACACTCATCAGGGCTATCACACACACACTCATCAGGGCTATCACACACACACTCATCAGGGCTATCACACACACACTCATCAGGGCTATCACACACACACTCATCAGGGCTATCACACACACACTCATCAGGGCTATCACACACACACTCATCAGGGCTATCACACACACACTCATCAGGGCTATCACACACACACTCATCAGGGCTATCACACACACACACTCATCAGGGCTATCACACACACACTCATCAGGGCTATCACACACACACTCATCAGGGCTATCACACACACACTCATCAAGACTATCACACACACACTCATCAAGACTATCACACACACACACTCATCAGGGCTATCACACACACACTCATCAGGGCTATCACACACACACTCATCAGGGCTATCACACACACACTCATCAGGGCTATCACACACACACTCATCAGGGCTATCACACACACACTCATCAGGGCTATCACACACACACTCATCAGGGCTATCACACACACACTCATCAGGGCTATCACACACACACTCATCAGGGCTATCACACACACACTCATCAAGGCTATCACACACACACTCATCAGGGCTATCACACACACACTCATCAAGACTATCACACACACACTCATCAGGGCTATCACACACACACTCATCAAGGCTATCACACACACACTCATCAGGGCTATCACACACACACTCATCAGGGCTATCACACACACACTCATCAGGGTTATCACACACACACTCATCAGGGCTATCACACACACACTCATCAAGACTATCACACACACACTCATCAGGGCTATCACACACACACTCATCAGGGCTATCACACACACACACTCATCAGGGCTATCACACACACACACTCATCAGGGCTATCACACACACACTCATCAGGGCTATCACACACACACTCATCAGGGCTATCACACACACACTCATCAGGGCTATCACACACACACTCATCAGGGCTATCACACACACACTCATCAGGGCTATCACACACACACTCATCAGGGCTATCACACACACACTCATCAGGGCTATCACACACACACTCATCAGGGCTATCACACACACACTCATCAGGGCTATCACACACACACTCATCAGGGCTATCACACACACACTCATCAGGGCTATCACACACACACTCATCAAGACTATCACACACACACTCATCAGGGCTATCACACACACACTCATCAAGACTATCACACACACACTCATCAGGGCTATCACACACACACTCATCAGGGTTATCACACACACACTCATCAGGGCTATCACACACACACTCATCAGGGCTATCACACACACACTCATCAGGGTTGTCACACACACACTCATCAGGGTTGTCACACACACACTCATCAGGGCTATCACACACACACTCATCAGGGCTATCACACACACACTCATCAGGGCTATCACACACACACTCATCAAGACTATCACACACACACTCATCAGGGCTATCACACACACACTCATCAGGGTTGTCACACACACACACTCATCAGGGTTATCACACACACACTCATCAGGGCTATCACACACACACTCATCAGGGCTATCACACACACACTCATCAGGGCTATCACACACACACTCATCAAGACTATCACACACACACTCATCAGGGCTATCACACACACACTCATCAGGGCTATCACACACACACTCATCAGGGCTATCACACACACACTCATCAGGGCTATCACACACACACTCATCAGGGCTATCACACACACACTCATCAGGGCTATCACACACACACTCATCAGGGCTATCACACACACACTCATCAGGGCTATCACACACACACTCATCAGGGCTATCACACACACACTCATCAGGGTTATCACACACACACTCATCAGGGCTATCACACACACACTCATCAGGGCTATCACACACACACTCATCAGGGTTGTCACACACACACTCATCAGGGTTATCACACACACACTCATCAGGGCTATCACACACACACTCATCAGGGTTATCACACACACACTCATCAGGGCTATCACACACACACTCATCAGGGCTATCACACACACACTCATCAGGGCTATCACACACACACTCATCAGGGCTATCACACACACACTCATCAGGGCTATCACACACACACTCATCAGGGTTATCACACACACACTCATCAGGGCTATCACACACACACTCATCAGGGCTATCACACACACACTCACCAGGGCTATCACACACACACTCATCAGGGCTATCACACACACACTCATCAGGGCTATCACACACACACTCATCAGGGCTATCACACACACACTCATCAGGGCTATCACACACACACTCATCAGGGCTATCACACACACACTCATCAGGGCTATCACACACACACACTCATCAGGGCTATCACACACACACTCATCAGGGCTATCACACACACACTCATCAGGGCTATCACACACACACTCATCAGGGCTATCACACACACACTCATCAGGGCTATCACACACACACTCATCAGGGCTATCACACACACACTCATCAGGGCTATCACACACACACTCATCAGGGTTATCACACACACACTCATCAAGACTATCACACACACACTCATCAGGGCTATCACACACACACTCATCAGGGCTATCACACACACACTCATCAGGGCTATCACACACACACTCATCAGGGCTATCACACACACACTCATCAAGACTATCACACACACACTCATCAGGGCTATCACACACACACTCATCAGGGCTATCACACACACACTCATCAGGGCTATCACACACACACTCATCAGGGCTATCACACACACACTCATCAGGGCTATCACACACACACTCATCAGGGCTATCACACACACACTCATCAGGGCTATCACACACACACTCATCAGGGCTATCACACACACACTCATCAGGGTTATCACACACTTCTCTTTAACAGCATTGCCACAGTCGGACACTAGATGTCAGTGAACACACACTCATCAAGACTATCACACACACACACTCATCAGGGCTATCACACACACACACTCATCAAGACTATCACACACACACTCATCAGGGTTATCACACACACACACTCATCAGGGCTATCACACACACACACTCATCAAGACTATCACACACACACTCATCAGGGTTATCACACACACACTCATCAGGGCTATCACACACACACTCATCAGGGTTATCACACACTTCTCTTTAACAGCATTGCCACAGTCGGACACTAGATGTCAGTGAACACACACTCCCGACTGCAGGAAGAACGCTGTGTTCAGACGCTTCTACTCTTGATGTGACACGCGTGTGGAACCTCTTCTCCACAGATGAACATGTGAACTGAACTGTGAAGGAACGGTTCTCATCGCCGTAACCAGTGATCAGCTGACTAACACACTTGAGGAAACCCGTTGCCTTACAATTATTAAGTAAATAAACTTCATGCTCACTCAAAAAAATGCAGTAATCTGGAATTGTCAAGTTCACATATCTTAATTAAACTTATCATACCTTCACTTTTTTTCAATTAAGCATTAAGTTTATTTACTTAATCATTTTAAGGCAATGGGTTCCTTACATTTTTTAAGTAAGTGAACTGATCACTGTTTCCAGTGCTGTGAAGGCTTCAGAGGCGGATCATGTGATAGCTGTACTGCACTGTGATTGGCTGGACAGACGTGAGGGTTGTACTGCACTGTGATTGGCTGGACAGACGTGAGGGCTGTACTGCACTGTGATTGGCTGGACAGATGTGAGGGTTGTACTGCACTGTGATTGGCTAGACAGACGTGAGGGTTGTACTGCACTGTGATTGGCTAGACAGACGTAAGGGTTGTACTTCACTGTGATTGGCTAGACAGACGTGAGGGTTGTTGTGCTGTGATTGGCTAGACAGACGTGAGGGTTGTACTGCACTGTGATTGGCTAGACAGACGTAAGGGTTGTACTTCACTGTGATTGGCTAGACAGATGTGAGCGTTGTTGTGCTGTGATTGGCTAGACAGACGTGAGGGTTGTACTTCACTGTGATTGGCTGGACAGATGTGAGGGTTGTTGTGCTGTGATTGGCTAGACAGACGTGAGGGTTGTACTACACTGTGATTGGCTGGACAGACGTGAGGGTTGTACTACACTGTGATTGGCTGGACAGACGTGAGGGTTGTACTACACTGTGATTGGCTGGACAGATGTGAGGGTTGTACTACACTGTGATTGGCTGGACAGACGTGAGGGTTGTACTGCACTGTGATTGGCTAGACAGACGTAAGGGTTGTACTTCACTGTGATTGGCTAGACAGACGTGAGGGTTGTACTACACTGTGATTGGCTAGACAGACGTGAGGGTTGTACTACACTGTGATTGGCTAGACAGACGTGAGGGTTGTACTACACTGTGATTGGCTGGACAGACGTGAGGGTTGTACTACACTGTGATTGGCTGGACAGACGTGAGGGTTGTACTACACTGTGATTGGCTGGACAGATGTGAGGGTTGTACTACACTGTGATTGGCTGGACAGACGTGAGGGTTGTACTGCACTGTGATTGGCTAGACAGACGTAAGGGTTGTACTTCACTGTGATTGGCTAGACAGACGTGAGGGTTGTACTACACTGTGATTGGCTAGACAGACGTAAGGGTTGTACTTCACTGTGATTGGCTAGACAGACGTGAGGGTTGTACTGCACTGTGATTGGCTAGACAGACGTGAGGGTTGTACTGCACTGTGATTGGCTGCACAGACGTGAGGGTTGTACTACACTGTGATTGGCTAGACAGACGTGAGGGTTGTACTGCACTGTGATTGGCTAGACAGACGTGAGGGTTGTTGTGCTGTGATTGGCTAGACAGACGTGAGGGTTGTTGTGCTGTGATTGGCTGGACAGACGTGAGGGTTGTACTGCACTGTGATTGGCTAGACAGACGTGAGGGTTGTTGTGCTGTGATTGGCTAGACAGACGTGAGGGTTGTTGTGCTGTGATTGGCTGGACAGACGTGAGGGTTGTACTGCACTGTGATTGGCTCGACAGACGTGAGGGTTGTACTGCACTGTGATTGGCTAGACAGACGTGAGGGTTGTACTGCACTGTGATTGGCTAGACAGACGTGAGGGTTGTACTGCACTGTGATTGGCTAGACAGATGTGAGGGTTGTACTACACTGTGATTGGCTCGACAGACGTGAGGGTTGTACTGCACTGTGATTGGCTAGACAGACGTGAGGGTTGTTGTGCTGTGATTGGCTAGACAGACGTGAGGGTTGTACTGCACTGTGATTGGCTAGACAGACGTGAGGGTTGTACTGCACTGTGATTGGCTAGACAGATGTGAGGGTTGTACTACACTGTGATTGGCTCGACAGACGTGAGGGTTGTACTGCACTGTGATTGGCTAGACAGACGTGAGGGTTGTACTACACTGTGATTGGCTGGACAGACGTGAGGGTTGTACTACACTGTGATTGGCTGGACAGACGTGAGGGTTGTACTACACTGTGATTGGCTAGACAGACGTGAGGGTTGTACTACACTGTGATTGGCTGGACAGACGTGAGGGTTGTTGTGCTGATGAAGAAACTGACCGGCCTGTGTGGACTTTCTGCGCGCTTTCTTGATGTCCTCCTCCATCTTACTGCTGAGCTTGATCTCCAGCTGCTGGGTCTTCACCTCCAGATCCTTCTGCCGGTCGGAGAGCGCTCTACGGGCCTTACAGAGCAGACGAGAGGCGAGACGTGTGTTTTATTCATCTGCAGATGCTCACACACATCTGGCACCGCATGTTGAGATCCAGACGCTCTTGAATACATTAAACCTGTCGTTGTAGGAACTTCAGAGATAAATATCTTTTCTGATTCATTTCTGATGATAAATGAACCCTGATAATTCAATATCCTCCTAACAGTGGCATATTCAGATCTGGACCATTCTAATAACTCGTTCTTTACATGATGCTGATTCTGAAAGTGTTCAGGCAGACATGAAACCGCTGTGATCGGTTCCTCGCGCTCGTGTCGTACGCTGGAAGCACTGAGGATTACACCGAAACGGATAGAGATATATTCAGTTAAATGTGATATTTCTGAGTATAAAAGATTGAAATTGTGTTTTTATGTAAAACGCATGGAAGCTTTTTTTCACCACAGAATAAAATGAAAAGGAAATTGCAAGTGATAAAGTCAGAATTGAGAAATAAAGTCAGAATTGCGAGATATAAAGTCAGAATTGCGAGAAATAAAGTCAGAATTGCGAGAAATAAAGTCAGAATTGCGAGAAATAAAGTTAGAATTGCGAGAAATAAAGTCAGATTTGAGATAAATAACGTCAGAATTGCGGAAAAATTTTTTTTATTGTAAGAAATAATGTCAGAATTGTGAGATATAGTCAGAATTGTGAGAAATAACGTCAGAATTGCGAGAAATTAAGTCAGAATTGTGAGATATAAAGTCAGAATTGTGAGATATAGTCCGTATTGCGAGAAATAAAGTCAGAATTGTGAGATATAAAGTCAGAATTGTGAGATATAGTCCGAATTGCGAGATATAAAGTCAGAATTGCGAGAAATAAAGTCAGAATTGCGAGAAATAAAGTCAGAATTGCGAGATATAAAGTCAGAATTGCGAGAAATAAAGTCAGAATTGCGAGAAATAAAGTCAGAATTGTGAGAAATAAAGTCAGAATTGCGAGAAATAAAGTCAGAATTGCGAGAAATAAAGTCAGAATTGTGAGATATAAAGTCAGAATTACGAGAAATAAAGTCAGAATTGCGAGAAATAAAGTCAGAATTGCAAGAAATAAAGTCAGAATTGCGAGAAATAAGTCAGAATTGCGAGAAATAAAGTCAGAATTGCGAGAAATAAAGTCAGAATTGTGAGAAATAAAGTCAGAATTGCGAGAAATAAAGTCAGAATTGTGAGAAATAAAGTCAGAATTACGAGAAATAAAGTCAGAATTGTGAGATATAAAGTCAGAATTAAGAGAAATAAAGTCAGAATTGCGAGTTATAAAGTCAGAATCGTGAGATATAAAGTCAGAATTGCGAGATATAAAGTCAGAATTAAGAGAAATAAAGTCAGAATTGCGAGTTATAAAGTCAGAATCGTGAGATATAAAGTCAGAATTGCGAGTTATAAAGTCAGAATTGTGAGATATAAAGTCAGAATTGTGAGATATAAAGTCAGAATTGTGAGATATAAAGTCAGAATTGCGAGAAATAAAGTCAGAATTGCGAGTTATAAAGTCAGAATTGTGAGTTATAAAGTCAGAATTGTGAGATATAAAGTCAGAATTGTGAGATATAAAGTCAGAATTGTGAGATATAAAGTCAGAATTACGAGAAATAAAGTCAGAATTGGGAGATATAAAGTCAGAATTGTGAGATATAAAGTCAGAATTGCGAGAAATAAAGTCAGAATTGCGAGAAATAAAGTCAGAATTGCGAGAAATAAAGTCAGAATTGCGAGAAATAAAGTCAGAATTGCGAGAAATAAAGTCAGAATTGCGAGAAATAAAGTCAGAATTGTGAGAAATAAAGTCAGAATTGCGAGAAATAAAGTCAGAATTGTGAGATATAAAGTCAGAATTACGAGAAATAAAGTCAGAATTGCGAGAAATAAAGTCAGAATTGCGAGAAATAAAGTCAGAATTGTGAGAAATAAAGTCAGAATTGCGAGAAATAAAGTCAGAATTGTGAGAAATAAAGTCAGAATTGCGAGTTATAAAGTCAGAATTGTGAGATATAAAGTCAGAATTACGAGAAATAAAGTCAGAATTGCGAGAAATAAAGTCAGAATTGTGAGATATAAAGTCAGAATTGCGAGTTATAAAGTCAGAATTGTGAGTTATAAAGTCAGAATTGCGAGTTATAAAGTCAGAATTGTGAGATATAAAGTCAGAATTGTGAGATATAAAGTCAGAATTGTGAGATATAAAGTCAGAATTACGAGTTATAAAGTCAGAATTGTGAGATATAAAGTCAGAATTACGAGAAATATAGTCAGAATTACGAGAAATAAAGTCAGAATTACGAGAAATAAAGTCAGAATTGTGAGATATAAAGTCAGAATTGTGAGATATAAAGTCAGAATTGTGAGATATAAAGTCAGAATTATGAGAAATAAAGTCAGAATTGTGAGATATAAAGTCAGAATTGTGAGATATAAAGTCAGAATTACGAGAAATAAAGTCAGAATTGCGAGTTATAAAGTCAGAATTGTGAGTTATAAAGTCAGAATTGTGAGATATAAAGTCAGAATTGTGAGATATAAAGTCAGAATTGTGAGATATAAAGTCAGAATTACGAGAAATAAAGTCAGAATTGGGAGAAATAAAGTCAGAATTACGAGAAATATAGTCAGAATTACGAGAAATAAAGTCAGAATTGTGAGAAATAAAGTCAGAATTGTGAGATATAAAGTCAGAATTACGAGAAATAAAGTCAGAATTGGGGGAAATAAAGTCAGAATTACGAGAAATATAGTCAGAATTACGAGAAATATAGTCAGAATTACAAGAAATAAAGTCAGAATTGTGAGATATAAAGTCAGAATTGTGAGATATAAAGTCAGAATTACGAGAAATAAAGTCAGAATTGGGAGATATAAAGTCAGAATTACGAGAAATAAAGTCAGAATTGGGGGAAATAAAGTCAGAATTACGAGAAATATAGTCAGAATTACAAGAAATAAAGTCAGAATTGTGAGATATAAAGTCAGAATTGGGGGAAATAAAGTCAGAATTACGAGAAATATAGTCAGAATTACAAGAAATAAAGTCAGAATTACGAGAAATAAAGTCAGAATTGGGAGATATAAAGTCAGAATTACGAGAAATAAAGTCAGAATTGGGAGAAATAAAGTCAGAATTACGAGAAATATAGTCAGAATTACAAGAAATAAAGTCAGAATTGTGAGATATAAAGTCAGAATTGTGAGATATAAAGTCAGAATTACGAGAAATAAAGTCAGAATTACGAGAAATAAAGTCAGAATTGTGAGAAATAAAGTCAGAATTGCGAAAAATAGTCAGAATTGCGAGATCGTGGCAATTACGTTCCATGTCAGAAACAAGCTTCCATAAACACGTACACCAATAATCTCTGTTTAATTTACAACTTGTAAACAGTACAGTAGTAAATTCGCAGGTGTATATTCAAAGTCGAGATATGTGAGAACCAATAGCGTCGGCCGATGACGGATGGCATTATTGAGCGCACTGTCCCTTTAAAAGATGGCGACCGGATTCTGTGTGTGTTCAGTAGCGGCTGCATGAGAAGGCCATTGTTGTGAAGGTCATGAGGTTATTTATAGGAACCCGTCGGGCTCCGGAGACGGACACGGTCCTCTCCTTCAGAAAACATGGAGGACTTTTAATAATGCATGAGAAAAATCCCTGAAACTTTAGAAGAGCTGCGCGAATCGGCCACATATTCACTCATACACACAGAGATATGATACGATACCTTCTCCACCGCAGCGTGTCGGCCGGCCAGCTGCTTCCTCAGGTCACACATGTGGTGGTCGAACTTCTTCATGTCTTTCTTGAAGTTTTCCCGAAATATCAGCAGAGGTTTTTCCACTTCGCTCTGGAGCTGAAGAGGTTTCACACACGACCGCATTAGAGACGTATAAAGACTGGCAGAAACTAAACCCACACGGGAGAGACCCTCGAGACCCTGCGGTGCTGTTCACGGGTCGGCCTGAACAATTACAGATTATTATTTTATGTCAATGAAAGGAATGTACTATATTTAAAAAAATATTTTTTATTTAATATTTTGTATTTTTTTATTCTAAATTATATTTACGCTGTATTTAGAATCCATTTATTCACTTTTTGAGCATATTCCTTAAAATTACATTTCCAGTTTAATCTGCTGTAAATCTGGAGCGCTTTAGAGGACAGACTGAAGTTTGATCTCTGTACACAGGCGACACTCGACAGATTATTGCTGAAGTGAAGACAGTTCTAAAAAGTTATAAAAAAGTAACAGAATTTTAAAGGGGGTGTATAATGCCCTTCTCACAAGATGTTAAATAAGTCTCTGATGTCCCCAGAGTGTGTGTGTGAAGTTTTAGCACAAAATACCCCACAGATATTTTTATATCGCATGTTAAAGTTAAAGTCACTTTTTGAGGGTGAGCAAAAACACACCATTTTGTGTGTGTCCCTTTTAATGCAAATGAGCTGCTGCTCCCGGCACAGGGGGCGGAGCTACAACACACTGACATTTTTAAAAAACTTTTAGTTTTTTAGAAAAGTCAAATCATACTCAACCACCCCTTGTATTGCTATGAAAAATTCACAAAAAATCTATTTTCAACTTCTATATAAACATTTTATTTTCAAAAACACATTTTACTCTAAAACTGCAAGAAAACAACAAGTTGTGTTCAGAATGTGAGTGTGATGTGTCAGTAAATGATCTCTCAGTGAGATGTTGTTCGGCTGCAGTACCGAACGCCTCCACTAGAGGAAACTCTCATTCATGTCCATGAGCGAAGAGCACCAGAGGGTTTGTAGAGTTAGTTCGTATCGTCAGTTAGTGATGCTTATACTGTAGTGTGTGTAACATCTGCTCCTCATGTGTGTGAATGCAGTTCTGTGTTCAGTTGTACCTTAGAGGAGAACTTGAGATGAACTTCTGCCTCGTCTGACAGGCTTTTCTTCAGCTGAACCCAAGCTGAGCCCAGCGTGCTGAGAAGACAACAGCAAATAAGTGAGATATGTATGTAGAAAGTAGAATGTAGATCATCAGTTCTCTATGTGAATATACAGTAAAGTGTAATTTATTCCTGTGATCAAAGCTGAATTTATCATCATTACTCCAGTCTTCAGTGTCACATGATCCTCCAGAAATCAGGATAATATGATGATCTGATGCTCAAGACACATTTATGATTATTATCAGTGTTGAGAACAGTTGTGTCCGCTTGGCCTGCCGGTACCCGTGCCTCAGGATCCCACAAGCCAGCCAGGCCCAATAGGACTCCTCCTTCAGCTCGACGGCATCCCTTACTTCCGGTGTCCGGGTTCGGGGATTGCCGCCTCGACAGGCACCGGAGACCTTACGTCCACAGCTCCGAGCGGCCGCGGCGACAGTGGAGGTGGAGAACATGGTCCACTCGGACTCAATATCTCCAGCCTCCCTCGGGATCCGGTCGAAGCTCTGCCGGAGGTGGGAGTTGAAGATCTCTCTGACAGGAGACTCGGCCAAACGTTCCCAGCAGACCCTTACAGTACGCTTGGGTCTGCCGAGTCTGTCCAGCTCCTCCTCCGCCATCGGATCCAACTCACCACTGATCAGTGGACCGCTCGGCCCCTCTCTTTACCCGAGTGTCGTACGGCCGGAGGTCAGAGGAAA
>NC_136896.1:31591225-31606225 GCF_949152265.1 Phoxinus phoxinus
AGGACACACAGCTGTCATATCCAGATATTATGTAACATCACCAACAATATTGTAATAGTTTCCATAACCGCAGTTTGTAAGACCTTAGCGACCGTTGTCATGTCATCAGTGTAACTAACTTTACACACAACAGTTCTGCCATAAACACACAGAAGTGGCTTCACTGTATCACACACACACAAGACACACACACACACACTACCAATCAAATGAGACACACACAGTCAAACGAGACGCACACTACCAGTCAAACGAGACACACACACTACCAGTCGAACGAGACACACACACTACCAGTCAAACGAGACACACACACTACCAGTCGAACGAGACACACACACTACCAGTCGAACGAGACACACACACTACCAGTCGAACGAGACACACACACTACCAGTCGAACGAGACACACACACTACCAGTCAAACGAGACACACACACTACCAGTCAAACGAGACACACACACTACCAGTCGAACGAGACACACACACACAGTCAAACGAGATGCACACTACCAGTCAACACACACACACACTACCAGTCAACACACACACACACTACCAGTCAACACACACACACTACCAGTCAAACGAGACACACACACTACCAGTCAACACACACACACTACCAGTCAAACGAGACACACACACACATATTTAAAATAAATGCTGTTCTTTTGAACTTTCTATTCATCAAAAAATCCTGGAAAAAAACAGTTTTCAACACCGATAAAAATCATAACTGTGTCTTGAGCATCAGATCATCATATTATCCTGATTTCTGGAGGATCATGTGACACTGAAGACTGGAGTAATGATGATAAACTCAGCTTTGATCACAGGAATAAATAACATTTCAAAATATATTTAAATAGAAAACAGTTATTTTAAATTGTCATAATATTTAACAATATTGCAGCCTTAGTTAGCAGAAGAGACTTCTTTTAAAAACATTAAAATTCTTACTGATCCAAAACTTTTGAACGGCAGTGTCTAAACACTGAACAAAATTATAAACGCAACACTTTTGTTTTTCCCCCATTTTCATGAGCTGAACTCAAAGATCTAAGACTTTACTATGAACACAAAAGGTCTATTTCTCTCAAATATTGTTCTCAAATCTGTCTAAATGTGTGTTAGTGAGCACTTCTCCTCTGCCGAGGTAATCCTCCACCGCACAGGTGTGCAGATCAAGATGCGGATTACACAGCAGGATTATTGCACAGGTGTGCCTTAGGCTGTCCACAGTTAAAGGCCACTGTAAATTTACTGTATTGGGGGGATCCGAAAACCAGTCAGTATCTGGTGTGACCACTATTTGCCTCACGCAGAGCAACACATCTCCTCCGCACAGAGTTGATCATGTGTTGATCTTGGCCTGTGAACTGTGTCGGTCCACTGCTCTTCAATGCCTGTGAAGCTGCTGGATATCGGCAGGACCTGGAACTCGCTGTCGTATACGCCGATCCAGAGCTACCAAACATGCTTAATGGGTGACGTGTGCGGTGAGTATGCTGGCCATGCAAGAACTGGGATGTTTTCAGCTTCCAGGAATTGTGTACAGACCCTTGCAACATTGGCCGTGCATTATCATGAGCAACATGAGGTGACGGTTGTGGAGGAACGGCACAACAATGGGCCTCAGGATCTCGTCACGGTATCTGTCAAAGACACTAGAAAAAGCAGTATCCTCACAACTGTGTTCCTTTCTTGAAAGAAATGATATCTGCGAGGATTTTCAGTCCGGATTTAGACCGTACCATAGTACCGAGACAGCTCTCGTTAGAGTCACACATGATTTGCTCTTATCATCCGATCGTGGTTGTGTCTCTCTATTAGTGTTACTTGATCTTAGTGCTGCATTTGACACCATTGACCACAACATCCTTTTAAATAGACTCGAACATTATATTGGCATTAGTGGAATTGCACTAGCATGGTTTAAATCACACTTATCTGACCGTTATCAGTTTGTAGCAGTAAATGAAGAGATGTCTTATCAATCACAAGTTCAGTATGGCGTACCACAAGGCTCAGTACTAGGACCGCTGCTGTTCACTCTGTATATGCTACCATTAGGAGATATCATTAGGAAACATGGAATTAGCTTTCACTGTTATGCCGACGATACTCAGCTGTATATTTCTTCAAAACCTGACGAAACTTACCAATTCACAAAATTAACGGAATGCATAGCTGATATAAACAACTGGATGACTAGTAATTTCCTACTACTAAATTCAGAAAAAACAGAGATTCTAATTATTGGACAAAAAACTTCCACACATAATAACCTAGAATCTCTTTGGCCTAGCATTCACATAACACATTATAGACTTCTATAACTCAATGTTAGGCTGCATAGATTAGGTCAGCCGGAACTGGGAACACTTCCCTTAAATCCTGATGTACTCGTTACATCATAAGAAGAATGGCATCTACGCTAATATTAGTGTCTTTGTTTATCCCGAGGTTTTCCCGCAGCCTGCCGGATCCAGGCCGTATCCAGATCTGAGGAAGGACCTTCGCCTGGACCCGATGACACCGCAGCGCTGAAGTGCCAACTAGCCTCTCCCTATGGAGGATCCCTTTACCACTCTACAGATAAAGCGTTGGGGGCAAATTCGGTTCGCGTATCTTCCCCGAAGTGTTCTGGTGTGTCTGACACCATAATCCTGCTGTGTAATCAGCATCTTGATATGCACACCTGTGCGGTGGAGGATTACCTCGGCAAAGGAGAAGTGCTCACTGACACAGATTTTGACAGATTTGGGAACAATATCTGAGACAAATAGACCTTTTGTGTTCATAGAAAAAGTCTTAGATGTTTGAGGTGGGGGCAAAAACAAAAGTGTTGCGTTAATAATTTTGTTCAGTGTATAGACGAGGACAAGCATTTATTTTCCAAGATGAGTGAGTGTGAGATGGCGATCTGAAGTTTACCTCTCCCGCACAAACTCTGCCATCTCTTTCTGCATCTGCTTCCCCTTCAGCTGTTTCTGCAGCAGCACCTCGAAGCCCGAGACGCCGGCGCTGCCCTGCGCGTCCTTTCTGTCCGCCTGCATGCACACACACGCCAAACATGTCAAACACTCGCCTAACACACGCCAAACACACACTCCAAACATGTCAAACACTCGCCTAACACACGCCAAACACACACGCCAAACATGTCAAACACTCGCCTAACACACGCCAAACACACACGCCAAACACGTCAAACACTCGCCTAACACACGCCAAACACACACGCCAAACATGTCAAACACTCGCCTAACACACGCCAAACACACACGCCAAACATGTCAAACACTCGCCTAACACACGCCAAACACACACGTCAAACAAGTCAAACACTCGCCTAACACACGTCAAACACACACGCCAAACATGTCAAACACTCGCCTAACACACGCCAAACACACACGCCAAACACACACGTCAAACACGTCAAACAGTCACCTAACACACGCCAAACACACACGCCAAACATGTCAAACACTCGCCTAACACACGTCAAACACACACCAAACACACGTCAAACACACACCAAACACACGCCAAACACACACCACACACACGTCAAACACTCGCCTAACACACGCCAAACACACGTCAAACACGTCAAACACTCGCCTAACACTCGCCAAACACGTCAAACACTCGCCTAACACACTTCAAACACGTCAAACACACACCAAACACACATCAAACACACCAAACACACGCCAAACACACACCACACACACGTCAAACACACACCAAACAAACACACCAAACACGTCAAACACTCGCCTAACACACGTCAAACACGTCAAACACTCGCCTAACACACGTCAAACACGTCAAACACACACCAAACACACGTCAAACACACACCAAACACACGTCAAACACGTCAAACACACACCACACACACGTCAAACACACACCAAACAAACACACCAAACACGTCAAACACTCGCCTAACACACGTCAAACACTCGCCTAACACACGTCAAACACGTCAAACACACACCAAACACACGTCAAACACACACCAAACACACGTCAAACACACACCAAACAAACACACCAAACACGTCAAACACTCGCCTAACACACATCAAATACGTCAAACACACACCAAACATACGTCAAACACACACCAAACACACGTCAAACACACACCACACACGCCAAACACACACCAAACACACGTCAAACACACACCAAACACACGTCAAACACACACCAAACACACGCCAAACACACACCACACACACGTCAAACACACACCAAACAAACACACCAAACACGTCAAACACTCGCCTAACACACGTCAAACACGTCAAACACACACCAAACAAACACACCAAACACTCGCCTAACACACGTCAAACACACACCAAACATACGTCAAACACACACCAAAAACACGTCAGACACACACCAAACACACGTCAAACACACACCAAACAAACATAACAAACACACACCAAACACACGTCAAACACACCAAACACACGTCAAACAAATACATACACCAAACACACGTCAAACACACACCAAACACACGTCAAACACACACCAGACACACGTCAAACACACACCAGACAGACGTCAAACACACACCAAACACACGTCAAACACACACCAAACACACGTCAAACACACACCAAACACACGTCAAACACACAGCACACACACACCACACACACCACACACACCAGGACTGATGTGCACAGGAGCGTGAGGTGTCAGGTTTGTTGGGAACAAGGATTAGTTGGACGAGCTGAACAGATGTTTTGTGAAACTCATGCTGCTATACGGTATGAAAGTGTCATTTGCACTGTGAGTGTTTGTGTTTGTGAGGCTTTTTGAAACTATGCAAGCAAATCTTTGTGGTTTTCCAGAGACATTCTTACCCAGAAATAATCGCAGTAGCTCCACTCGTCTGGCTTGAGCAGCGGCTGTTCCGACATGTGCAGCGGAAGAGGGAACGTCACGCAGTTTATCTGCAGACCAGAGACACCATCAGACACACACACTGCAAACACACTCGACTTATCCAGAAGCTTCAGGAGAACATCCCACTCCGGTAACTGAACACCATTAGCCTGAGTCCAGTGTAATGAGCATCATTAACAGCTCATTTGGACAAATAAACAAGGGAACAGTCAGCAATCCCAACCCATAAACACAATCATGCATGCTCAGCGGGAAACTACACCACCATTAGTGCAGCCACAGGAATTTGATTATTCTGTTTGTGCATTTCAGACAGTCTGTGTATTAGATGTTACATTGTTACGCCCAGTAGGTGGCGACAAATTAGTGAGTCATTGAATCATTTATTCAACTAATTAGTTGAACAAAACTGATTCATTCGGAACGAAACAGGCGATTGACTTTGTGAATGAGTCATCTGGGTCCCTATCTTGCACCCAGTGCAATCGACTTTGTACAGCGACGCATGTGTCATTCCTGTTCTGCACCCGCGCACTCTTCCCTCCACAGACGCACGTCGGTAAATTAGGGAATGAACTTGCGCTCGGGGGGGGGCGGTTCAGTGTAAAGAGGAGTGTGTTCCGGCGTAAACGTTCCCTGGTGATATTCTGCAGTTCCAGAAAACAACTCCGCCGCTGACCAGGAGAAACCCAGTCTAAAGACAGCGGCGCCGCGCGTTAGTCATATGCTATTTTAAGAGCGCGGGCTTGGCTATTATGTAGCGTGTTAACAACACACACACTTTGATTCTCTCATCTACACAGACGCAGCAGTTTTCATTCATCATACATTATTACAAGGAAAAATATTAACAAACGAGGGAAATCATTGTTGTGTCCGTGAAAAATAAATCTAGATTACACATTTACCCAAATTATTATACGCCTGTTTAACCGAAGCTAATGTGTGTGTGTTTCTCCATCATCCCCAATGTCACTTCTCTGTGTTTTACGGCCCTGACGAGAGCATCGGTCTCCTCGGCTGTGAACCGCTCCTGGCGTGCGCCGGCAAACCCGCCGTTATAATAGCAATCCGCCGTTATAATAGCGATCCGCCGTTATAATAGCGATCCACCGTTATAATAGCAATCCGCCGTTATAATAGCGATCCTCCGTTATAATAGCAATCCGCCGTTATAATAGCAATCCGCCGTTATAATAGCGATCCGCCGTTATAATAGCAATCCGCCGTTATAATAGCAATCCACCGTTATAATAGCAATCCGCCGTTATAATAGCAATCCGCCGTTATAATAGCAATCCACCGTTATAATAGCAATCCGCCGTTATAATAGCAATCCGCCGTTATAATAGCAATCCGCCGTTATAATAGCGATCCTCCGTTATAATAGCAATCCGCCGTTATAATAGCGATCCGCCGTTATAATAGCAATCCGCCGTTATAATAGCGATCCGCCGTTATAATAGCAATCCGCCGTTATAATAGCAATCCGCCGTTATAATAGCGATCCGCCGTTATAATAGCAATCCGCCGTTATAATAGCGATCCGCCGTTATAATAGCGATCCGCCGTTATAATAGCAATCCGCCGTTATAATAGCAATCCGCCGTTATAATAGCGATCCGCCGTTATAATAGCGATCCGCCGTTATAATAGCGATCCGCCGTTATAATAGTGATCCGCCGTTATAATAGCGATCCGCCGTTATAATAGCGATCCGCCGTTATAATAGCAATCCGCCGTTATAATAGCAATCCGCCGTTATAATAGCAATCCGCCGTTATAATAGCGATCCGCCGTTATAATAGCGATCCGCCGTTATAATAGCAATCCGCCGTTATAATAGCGATCCGCCGTTATAATAGCGATCCGCCGTTATAATAGCAATCCGCCGTTATAATAGCAATCCGCCGTTATAATAGCAATCCGCCGTTATAATAGCGATCCGCCGTTATAATAGCGATCCGCCGTTATAATAGCGATCCACCGTTATAATAGCGATCCGCCGTTATAATAGCAATCCGCCGTTATAATAGCAATCCTCCGTTATAATAGCAATCCGCCGTTATAATAGCAATCCTCCGTTATAATAGCAATCCTCCGTTATAATAGCAATCCGCCGTTATAATAGCAATCCTCCGTTATAATAGCGATCCGCCGTTATAATAGCAATCCGCCGTTATAATAGCGATCCGCCGTTATAATAGCAATCCGCCGTTATAATAGCGATCCGCCGTTATAATAGCGATCCGCCGTTATAATAGCGATCCGCCGTTATAATAGTGATCCGCCGTTATAATAGCGATCCGCCGTTATAATAGCGATCCGCCGTTATAATAGCAATCCGCCGTTATAATAGCAATCCGCCGTTATAATAGCAATCCGCCGTGAAACAAGCGCGCCGGCTCTTAAAGGGAATGTGAGAGGACGCTCTGATTGGTTTATTTCACGTTACACCCAAGCGACTTCAGACCAACACATGTTAGATTTGCGTCGGGCGCAAGAGTCGTTTATCCCGCCGGTATAATAGCAACAGCGCCTGTGATCCGCCCACAGAGTTACTTGCGTTTCGTGTTTGATACTTGCGTTTCAGAGCGCTACAATAGGGCCCACAACATCATTCATTCATTCATTCAACAATTCATTCATCAACCCTGATTCATTCGGTAACGAGACATACGACTGACTTTGTGAGTGAGTCATTGAATCATTCATTCAACTGCTTCGTTCAGCAACACTGATTCGTTCAGGAAGGAGACACTGATCCGGTGTGCTGCTCGGAGACAGCCATGACTCTGCTGTGGATTCGTAATGAAAAGCACATGATAGTGCGAGTGAAATGTAAGTTACTCAATATTAACTTGATCATTGATCACACTCTATCACACTCTCAATCATGGACTTGGTTTTATCTCTTGTTGGTTGGAAGACGTTTTTCAGAAGTGGAAAAACTCATTTTTACAGGCATATTTTTGTCATGCCAGAATTAATTTAGCTAAAAGGGTAAAAGCTGGTCATGTGATGTCAACACGGTTGTAAATGCGCTAAAGCGGCTTTAGTTAAAGCTATTAATCTCATTCTTGACGCTTATGAAGGTTTAGACCAGTTTATTAATGTTTATTAATGTAATGTAATTTATTAATGTTTTTCTTCGATTGCTCTTTGAATGGCACATTCAGTGTTTGCTAAATGTGTTTGGACTCTAAAGCACACATAGGAATATAACTATCTGAGGGACAGTTTACCCAACACCCTTTTCAACAAGAAATGTAAAACTTTATATGCATTTTGGAGGTTCATTTACAATGAAAACACTATATTTTGAAAACGTTACCGCTATCGTCTCTGTGTAAATGTCAAAAACATGAATTTGAGAAAACGGTGATGTCGTGTGTGTCACGTGTTCAGTCTATACGTTCATAATGTTTCTTTACAAAGTGGCATCGCCACCTACTGGCCTGTCAGCAGAATACAGCGATTACAGTCGTTATAATGAATCGGTGTGAACGAGGAGAAACATTACAATTTTGAGTACATTATTGTCATGTAAATAAACTAAAGTTAACCATCCCCTATGATACACCCAATCCCTGCTCTTCTCTATCAGTGTTTACATCTGTGTTTTCCACATTATATCCATATTTCACGGATGCGAAGCGGTGTTCTCCGAGTCCGCCGCCGGCCGCTAGAGTTTCTCCTGCTGACGTGAGCACTGGTGAAGAAGGAACATTTCCCTTTGCTCACACACACACACACACACACACACACACACACACACACACACACACACACGTTGCCCAATGTTTTCACCCTGCTCAGCATTTACATCACGCTGAATGAGGAAGCGCACAGAACTCATATTGCAACCATTGTCTCACTTCTGGTTTATCAGATTTGTCAGGATTAGCACGAGTATGAGCCGGACTGGTTGCACAACGTCTCCAGTTCCTCAGGATCCTCACACTGATCCTCCTGAGAGAGAGAGAGTTGAAGGAGGAGAGCAAGGCTTCCGCGTGCGCTCTCATGAAGACACACAGGACTGAGTCACTGATGCATGATGGGAACTGCATGTCTCTGCTCTCGATGTCAGCAAACATCCAAGTTATGTGAAGGGAAGTCCTCTCGATGGCAGTGTGTGTGTTTAAATGAAGATCTCGGATTTCTGAGAAGCTGAAGACGACCCTGAGGCCGTACAGTCCTTCCTCTCTCAGCTCTCACTATCCGGACAGATATCAGGAGTGTGAACGGCACCGCCATCGTAATCTTCAGCAGTTCCTCTCAAAACACAGATATTCACATCCAAAATAAGAGTTTGTGTTTACAATATGTGTGTGTGTGTGTGTGTGTGTGTGTGTGTGTGTGTGTCTGGTATGCTGTAAATCTCCTCTTCATCTTGAGCCGGTGTGTGAGGATCTGGCGGTGGACACGGCTCACTTCTCCTCTTGTGTCTCAGGAGTGTGTGGAGGACGGAGAGGAAGAGTAGAAGGTGATGAAGATGATTTTGATGACAGTAAATCGCCTCAGAAATACAGTAGTGTGTGGAAATAATCACCTCAGCGTTCAGAAAATAAATATGATGATGTACGGCCGTTTGCGTTTCGTTAACTGTTCGAACTGTAAAGTTCCAATTAAAACTTTCAGAAATAAAAACGCTCCATGAAAGATGTTTTTGTGCAAATGTTTTGAGAACATTATTATAGAGCCGATAACTCAGAACATTGTGTTACCGTGAAGAACATCTTCATAACTGAGAACGCTCTGAGGATGTTCTGCTCTCTCGGGTTGTGCCGAACATGAAGTCGTTTCCGCAATCTGAGTTTCTACAGCATTAGATCACAGGATTGTTCAGTCTTACAGAAGCTGTTGAAAGTCCGGATAACTGTGTGTGTGTGTGTGTGTGTGTGTGTGTGTGTGTGTGTGTGTGTGTGTGTGTGTGTGTGTGTGTGTGTGTGTGTGTGTGTGTGTGTGTGTGTGTGTGTGTGTGTGTGTGTGTGTGTGTGTGTGTGTGTGTGTGTGTGTGTGTGTGTGTGTGGAGATAATGGCATCAGTGACTCACGTCTCAGAAGAACACGAGTCTGTCCAGATTCTGCAATAATAAATCTCTGTTTGTTCAAGAAACGGATTTCAACACATTTCTGACGGCATTGAATCTAATGGACAAACTGCTTGATTGAGGATGTTGATCACTAATAATAATGGCTTGCAGTGTAAGTCATTTCAGAATTATTCAAATCAAAAGATCAAAAGTTATGAACAGGGATATTAATAAAGCGTTCATCAGTTATCTGCTCTTTAATCATGTTCTCAAACCTCAGCACAAAAACATTTATATATTACGGCTCGTTCCTTTTAAATGTTCTCTGGACATTCTCATCAATCTCATAATGTCCGTCGAACGGAATGTTCCCTTAATCTGAAGAACAAGACGTTTTAAACTTCTGAAAACTGGACATTTTAAAGTTCGGAGAACATTCAGAAATAAAATGTTATAAGCTGAAGGAATAGTTCACTGTCATCATTTACTCTCTCCGAAGGCGTTTCAAACCCGTGTGGGTTTCTTGGTGTCCAGCAACTTCTTCAAGATATCCATAAACTCATACATGAGGACAGAACTCACATTCTGAAGTGAACTAATCCTTTAATGGGAACATTCTGGGGTTTTCCTTCGGTAAGAATAACGCAATGCATTTGTGAGGTTGGGTCAGCTCAGAAACACTCACTATGACATCATCAGTCTGCGTATGTTGCCATGGCAGCTGAGCATGTGTGTGTTGTGCACGATTACAACAGAAGCTTCTGTAATAACTGGAGCCGGACGCTGGAGAGCCTTCCTCTTCAGGATGATGTTTCAGTATCGATCTCTAATGTGTGTGTGTTTCTGTGCTCGTGTTGCACAATACACACTGTGATCATATCAGAATAAGTTCCTCTTGCAGCATCTCTTCTCTTCTCTGATGATGTGGGCGGGGCTTTAACCTGTCACTCACATGAGGTCAGCCAATAGCTAACCGCCGCCATCCAATCAACCCCCCACAGACACAATCAAGCCCCGCCCACATGTGTTCTTGTTCCTGAAGCGCTTCACTCGAGATACGACACAATAAAAAAAACATGAATCATGGCACCATGGCTGTTTAGTTGTCAGCTTAGTTGTGAACACACACACACACATCTGTCTCCCGCACGCTTGTTTTGTGTCGTACTCACGGTTACTGTGGATTCACACTCCTGCTTCCTGACGGGCGACGTCGAGCCGGGACTCTGAGAGGAGAGAGAAAACATGATGTGTGTGTCAGACGTGTGTGTGTGTGTGTTGTCACTGCAACATGTTTTCCCCAAACACACGACGCCAGACTATCATCACATGCACATTACAGCAGATTCTGTCCACTTAACCCGGACCAGAACCGCTTGTGGAGTCAACAACCTCAGCAATAACACACACACTGCACAGGTGGAGCTGGGGACGGAGGAGGGTCTCGTGTGTCAGATCACATTACAGTTTGGCAGATTGCTTTATAATCTCTCCAAGCAAACATGTGACCCTGGACCACAAAACCAGTCACATGGGTACATTTTTTAAAATTGAGATTAAAAATGTAAACATTGAGAAAATCTCCTTTAAAGTTGTGCATTTATGTTTAACGATTGTGCTGCATTCACTCACAAAAATACATGTTTTATATATTTACGGCAGGACATTTACTAAATATCTTCATGGAACATAATCTTTACTTAATATCCTTTTGGCATAATACGATAATTTTGACCCATACAATGTATAGTTGCTATAGCCACAGATATACCCGTGCGACTCCAGACTGGGGTTGTGCTCCAGGGTCACAGATAGTATTAATCATATGTTGAATCATCACTAAATCAATATGCATTTATTTTAATAGTTGTATCATGCCAACTCTTGTAAGATTTTTAGCATGGTAATGGATATGATAATGTATTCGGTCTTGGCGGAACAGATCTGGTGTGTTGCTGCTGTTTTACTGCATGTGATATAGACAGAGATTATTTGAGGCATTTCGATGTGTGTGTGTGTGTGTAGTCCAGAGGAATATGCTGGTGGATAAATACCTGTTGATCTGTGCTGGCCTTCCGCTGGCCGGCGTGTGTGTGTTCGGGCGGATGCAGCGGGCTGTCGTTCGCATGAAACCCGTTCACTGCGGGAAGAGAACGCGCGGGGAGTGTAATTCAGAGAGCCGCACACCAGGTCATTTCACACAGCAAAGACAAACACATCAGTTTCATCAAGTTACAAGAGTTTTTCAATTCAATACTGTTTGTTTCTCATAAATCAGCTTTCAGGCAAAGAATGATTCTCTCAAAAATGAACAAATATAAAGACGACATTGACGTCAAACCTGACACAGCATATTTAAAGAGAAAAAATGTGTGGGTAGCATATTATAATTTATTTATTTTTAATATTACTGACAAAAACACACAAGTTTCAATGTGTTTGAATCACTAAAAAGAGCCGACTCAATAGCATAACTCATTCAGGAATCAGAATACAAGTTTTGAATCAGTGAAGTTTTGAATCAGTGAAGTTTTGAATCAGTGAAGTCTTGAATCAGTGAACTTTTGAATCAGTGAACTTTTGAATCAGTGAAGTTTTGAATCAGTGAGGTTTTGAATCAGTGAGGTTTTGAATCAGTGAATTTTTGAATCAGTGAAGTTTTGAATCAGTGAAGTTTTGAATCAGTGAAGTTTTGAATCAGTGAAGTTTTGAATCAGTGAAGTTTTGAATCACTGAAGTTTTGAATCAATTAAGTTTTGAATCAGTGAAGTTTTGAATCAGTGAAGTTTTGAATCAGTGAAGTTTTGAATCAGTGAAGTTTTGAATCAGTGAAGTTTTGAATCAGTGAAGTTTTGAATCACTGAAGTTTTGAATCACTGAAGTTTTGAATCACTGAAGTTTTGAATCACTGAAGTTTTGAATCAGTGAAGTTTTGAATCAGTGAAGTTTTGAATCACTGAAGTTTTGAATCACTGAAGTTTTGAATCAGTGAAGTTTTGAATCAGTGAAGTTTTGAATCAGTGAAGTTTTGAATCACTAAAGTTTTGAATCACTGAAGTTTTGAATCACTGAAGTTTTGAATCACTGAAGTTTTGAATCACTGAAGTTTTGAATCTCTAGAAAGAATCACCTCACAGAGTCGTCAGGATTCAGGCTCACTGTTTGTGTATTGTTGATGAATCACTAAGATCATGTTTTGTGAGGCTCATGTAAGGGAGTGTAGGATCTCTCTGAGGGATGGAGCTTGTAATGAGACGAGCTGTATGCCGAGATCAACATGACTACCGTTTCCTTCCTCGATCGTTGTGCAATGACACTCATTCCTCTTGAGCCGGGTCATAATTTCATTTGCTTTATGGCGTGCCGTCCACAAGCTGGACACTATTATCCTGTCCATCTGTCATCGAGATGTGCTGGTGGACATTGTCAAATGCTGATAGCCGCTGCAAATCAAATCAAGAGTCGTAAAGCCAGACTCTCGGGACCGAGGTTCTCCATTAGGTGATCAGCACATGGGTCGGGGGGGGGGGGATCTCTAATGGGGTCCAAAACTCAGAGACCGCATTAACAGCACTGCAAAAACTGAAATCTAAGAAAGTATCTTATTTTTAGAAAATATGTCTTGTTTATTTGCCATAAAAGATAAAAAGTCTTATAAAATACATTGCTATAAATCTTTATTTAAGAAAATTGGTGGTCTTCAGTCTTGGCAAGTGAATTTTAGCTCATTTTGAGGTAAAATATTATTTTTCACTAAACTCTTATAAAATGTCAAATTTATAATTTAAACTCTAAATTCTTATAAAATGTAAAAACTGCACAGTTTTGAGCTTTTTTTGTCTAGTAAGATCAAATAGCATTTATTAATGACTAGATATTTATGCTAATTTCAAGAATTTTGTCAAGTCAGTTTTGCTTACCCCATTAGCAGGTGTTTTGCTTGCTTTTAGTCTTAGACTTTACCAAGATTTAAGTGCATCTTGCTTCTTTCAAGAAGGGCATTTGTTTGCAGTGTGGGACTAACTTAAACCTGGAAATACTAAAAGTTTTAAGGTGAAAAAGCTGGAATGAAACCGTCCTGAGATGTTTGCACAGTTGGGTTAGATTAGTTTGATTGGCTGGTGATGACGAGGAGAGCCTTCTCAGTGTGTGTGTGATACCTGCAGGTGTGGAGTGTGTGTGATACCTGCAGGTGTGGAGTGTGTGTGATACCTGCAGGTTGTGGAGTGTGTGTGATACCTGCAGGTGTGGAGTGTGTGTGATACCTGCAGGTGTGGAGTGTGTGTGATACCTGCAGGTGTGGAGTGTGTGTGATACCTGCAGGTGTGGAGTGTGTGTGATACCTGCAGGTGTGGAGTGTGTGTGATACCTGCAGGTGTGGAGTGTGTGTGATACCTGCAGGTGTGGAGTGTGTGTGATACCTGCAGGGAGAGAGGTCTTGTGTCTGACCGGTGTTCTCGGGGTTCCAGGTGTGCTGGACGGCCTCTCCCACGTCGTCTCTGAAAAACAAGAGCCAATCAAACCCCTTATTTCTTGTTTAGTCCATCATGTGCTTCTTCTGTGGGGCAGGTATTGCTCAAAGAGTGTAACAGTGCTGATAACTTAAGACACAATGCTCTATCGGACACGGTTCAATCCCAACGGGTCTCAGCGATGATCCACACAGATCAACACTAAACGTCTGTTTCGAGTATAAATC
Organism: Phoxinus phoxinus; assembly: GCF_949152265.1. Lineage (NCBI taxonomy): Eukaryota > Metazoa > Chordata > Actinopteri > Cypriniformes > Leuciscidae > Phoxinus > Phoxinus phoxinus. Next base: position 31,605,909 of record NC_136896.1, read on the forward strand.
ATGTCTTTCTTGTGTCTTCTTTGGTTTTAGGGCATTATTTTATTTGCACTGAATCAAATCTAACATATACTGTAGTCGTTACTGTAAATAAATCATATATTATTTGTATTACCCAGAACCCCTTAGCAACACCTTAGCAACCACCCAGAACACCCTAGTAAATGCATAACAAAACTCTTGCAATCACCCAGAATAACCTAGCAACCATTCAGAATACCCAACCGCATAGCAACACCCTAGCAACCACCCAGAATACCCAACCGCATAGCAACACCCTAGCAACCACCCACAATACCCAACCGCATGGCAACATCCTA
>NC_136896.1:31611225-31628725 GCF_949152265.1 Phoxinus phoxinus
GTGTGCTTTTCAGAAGGAGGGGCTTCATAGAGACAGGAAGTAAACAGAGCGTTACTGACAGACTGGGAAGAGAGGAGCCGCAACAATGGAGAATATGAGGAGAATAATCAACATTCAAGCAGGAGAACCTGTTCTAGTCGAGCCTGAACTACAGCACGACTGTAGAAGAGTTCGAGTAGAGTATAATAGATCCTCATTAAGCAAAGCCGCTAAATATGATCACCAGAAGTGATGATGCTTATTTTAGCACCACATGATTATCAATGCCAGTGTGAATTTTGCAGAATGTGAAAACCTCAGACTCATTTAAACTGTAAAGAGGTTTTATCGCAGATAACTGAGAAGTGCTCGTTTTATCAGTGTCTTGTAGCCAGAAACATGTCTGACTGATAGTTCTGATCCACACAATGCTGATTGTTTGGACACAATGGTGAATATCTGTCCCGAGAGGCTCGGCCTGTACCAGCACACACACACACACACACACACACACACACACACACACACACACACACACGAAAACATCATCCACTGAAGCACAGAGAGAATATTGCACAGCTTTAGGAAACGGTGGGATTGTCTTTGAGATTCTTTTCGGAAGCAAAAGGTTGTTTAACAGTGAATGGATTGTTCTCTCAAAGTTATAAACAATCGTTCTACAGTAATGTTAATAGAACGTCCGTTCAAAGTTATCTGGTCTTTAAAGGAGTAGTTCAGAATTACAACTTCCTGATAATTTACTACGTGACGTAGGCGGAAGTACCGACCCAGTATTTAAGCGAACGTGCAAAAACTTTTACGTTGTTTGGTAAAACAACGATGTCGGGCAATTTTAAAGTAGGAAGAGAAAATTAGACATTTCTGATCCGGAACACGCTTGACCTTTCAACGTGATTATGTAATGTGTGTCTCATCACAGCTAGTGCAAGACAAGCATTTGTGGTTAAAAGTATATAAATGTTTATTTTAGTTATAAAATGTGTTGTGAGAACGGTGTTGTGAGGAAGGTGTTGTGAGGACGGTGTTGTGAGAACACTTGTTGTGAGGACGGTGTTGTGAGAACACTTGTTGTGAGAACACTTGTTGTGAGAACACTTGTTGTGAGAACGGTGTTGTGAGGACGGTGTTGTGAGGACGGTGTTGTGAGAACACTTGTTGTGAGAACACTTGTTGTGAGAACACTTGTTGTGAGGACGGTGTTGTGAGGACGGTGTTGTGAGAACGGTGTTGTGAGGACGGTGTTGTGAGAACGGTGTTGTGAGGACGGTGTTGTGAGAACGGTGTTGCGAGAACGGTGTTGTGAGAACACTTGTTGTGAGAACGGTGTTGTGAGAACACTTGTTGTGAGAACACTTGTTGTGAGAACACTTGTTGTGAGAACGGTGTTGTGAGAACGGTGTTGTGAGAACGGTGTTGTGAGAACGGTGTTGCGAGAATGGTGTTGTGAGAACACTTGTTGTGAGAACACTTGTTGTGAGAACACTTGTTGTGAGAACGGTGTTGTGTGAACGGTGTTGTGAGAACGGTGTTGTGAGAACAGTGTGTGTTGTGAGAACGGTGTTGTGAGAACGGTGTTGTGAGAACGGTGTTGTGAGAACGGTGTTGTGAGAACGGTGTTGTGAGGACGGTGTTGTGAGAACGGTGTTGTGAGGAAGGTGTTGTGAGAACGGTGTTGTGAGAACGGTGATGTGAGAACGGTGTTGTGAGAACGGTGTGTGTTGTGAGAACGGTGTTGTGAGAACGGTGTTGTGAGAACGGTGTTGTGAGAACGGTGTTGTGAGAACGGTGTTGTGAGAACACTTGTTGTGAGAACGGTGTTGTGAGGACGGTGTTGTGAGGACGGTGTTGTGAGAACGGTGTTGTGAGAACGGTGTTGTGAGAACGGTGTTGTGAGAACACTTGTTGTGAGAACGGTGTTGTGAGAACGGTGTTGTGAGGACGGTGTTGTGAGGACGGTGTTGTGAGAACGGTGTTGTGAGGACGGTGTTGTGAGAACGGTGTTGTGAGAACGGTGTTGTGAGAACGGTGTTGTGAGAACGGTGTTGCGAGAACGGTGTTGCGAGAACGGTGTTGTGAGAACGGTGTTGTGAGAACGGTGTTGTGAGGACGGTGTTGTGAGAACGGTGTTGTGAGAACGGTGTTGCGAGAACGGTGTTGCGAGAACAGTGTTGTGAGAACGGTGTTGTGAGGACGGTGTTGTGAGAATGGTGTTGTGAGAACGGTGTTGTGAGGACGGTGTTGTGAGAACGGTGTTGTGAGGACGGTGTTGTGAGAACGGTGTTGTGAGAACGGTCTTGTGAGAACGGTGTTGTGAGAACGGTGTTTTGAGAACGGTCTTGTGAGAACGGTGTTGCGAGAACGGTGTTGCGAGAACGGTGTTGTGAGGACGGTGTTGTGAGGACGGTGTTGTGAGAACGGTGTTGTGAGGACGGTGTTGTGAGGACGGTGTTGTGAGAACGGTGTTGTGAGAACGGTGTTGTGAGGACGGTGTTGTGAGAACGGTGTTGTGAGAACGGTGTTGTGAGAACGGTGTTGTGTGAACAATGTTGTGAGAACGGTGTTGTGAGAACAGTGTGTGTTGTGAGAACGGTGTTGTGAGAACGGTGTTGTGAGAACGGTGTTGTGAGAACAGTGTGTGTTGTGAGAACGGTGTTGTGAGAACGGTGTTGTGAGAACGGTGTTGTGAGAACGGTGTTGTGAGAACGGTGTTGTGAGAACGGTGTTGTGAGAACGGTGTTGTGAGAACGGTGTTGTGAGAACGGTGTTGTGAGAACGGTGTTGTGTGAACAATGTTGTGAGAACGGTGTTGTGAGAACAGTGTGTGTTGTGAGAACGGTGTTGTGAGAACGGTGTTGTGAGAACGGTGTTGTGAGAACAGTGTGTGTTGTGAGAACGGTGTTGTGAGAACGGTGTTGTGAGAACGGCGTTGTGAGGACACTTGTTGTGATAACGGTGTTGTGAGAACGGTGTTGTGTGAACGGTGTTGTGAGAACGGTGTTGTGAGAACGGTGTTGTGTGAACGGTGTTGTGAGAACGGTGTTGTGAGGACGGTGTTGTGAGAACGGTGTTGTGAGAACGGTGTTGTGTGAACAGTGTTGTGAGAACGGTGTTGTGAGAACAGTGTTGTGAGAACGGTGTTGTGTGAACGGTGTTGTGAGAACGGTGTTGTGAGAACGGTGTTGTGAGAACGGTGTTGCGAGAACGGTGTTGTGTGAACGGTGTTGCGAGAACAGTGTTGTGAGAACGGTGTTGTGAGAACAGTGTGTGTTGTGAGAACGGTGTTGTGTGAACGGTGTTGTGTGAACAGTGTTGTGAGAACGGTGTTGTGAGAACAGTGTGTGTTGTGAGAACGGTGTTGTGAGAACGGTGTTGTGAGAACGGTGTTGCGAGAATAGTGTTGTGAGAACGGTGTTGTGTGAACAGTGTTGTGAGAACGGTGTTATGAGAACAGTGTGTGTTGTGAGAACGGTGTTGTGAGAACGGTGTTGTGAGAACGGTGATGTGAGAACGGTGTTGTGAGAACGGTGTTGTGAGAACGGTGTGTGTTGTGAGAACGGTGTTGTGAGAACGGTGTTGTGAGAACAGTGTGTGTTGTGAGAACGGTGTTGTGAGAACGGTGTTGCGAGAACGGTGTTGTGTGAACAGTGTTGTGAGAACACTTGTTGTGAGAACGGTGTTGTGAGAACAGTGTTGTGTGTGTTTTCGCTCACCGTTGCTGACTGTGTTGACGTAGTATCGTCGGCCCTGTGGAGATGTGTAACTCTTCCAGTCTCTGGGCAGCGGCTCGTCCTCAGGACACGTCGAGGACACGTTCTACAACACAAGAGCACAGAACATCGTCTTTACACATCGTCTTTATTCTGATTTCTGAAGGATCATGTGACTCTGAAGACTGGAGTAATGATGATAAATTCAGCTTTGATCACAGGAATAAATTACACTTTACTATATATTCACATAGAGAACTGATGATTTACAATATAATAATATTTCACTATTTTGCTGTATTTTTTATCAAATAAATGCAGCTTTGGTGAGCAGTAGAAACATTAATAATCTTACAGACCCCAAACTTTTGTAAAGTCGTGTATATTTACTGGTATATCATTGGGGTTTTGTAACTCTACAAGATTAAAGTCAATCTCAACAGATTATGAATATGATAGATAAATGTAGTGTTTCATTGTAATAATATTTCATTGTTTTCAGTGTATTTGATCAGATAAGTGCAGCCTTGGAGGAGACCCAATCGTTCCTCATGTATGTAGTTGTGCTTGTGTCACACACACACACACACACACACACACACACACACACACACACACACACACACACACACACACACACACACACACACACACACACACACACACACACACACACACAGTTTCAGTCTCTGCTGTGTGTGTTCGAGCAGTTTCCCAGAGTTCAGGTCACAGAGTTTTCCCACTTGTAATGTCATCCGGTCGGGAATGCTGGAAATGTGTGGGAAGATCCAGAGCCAGACGTCAGCGGGATCGAGAGTCTGTGTGAAGAGTTCGTCTGTATAAAACTGAACTTCTGTTGTTTTATCGTTTACTCACTCTCACCTGAGTCTCTCTCTTTCTGAAATAATCATGCAGAATGTTGATTTGACCTTGTAATGACCTTTCACTCCTCATGTTCACTTCAAGAGTGGACATATGATTGGATGGATGGATGGATGGATGGATGGATGGATGGATGGATGGATGGATGGATGGATGGAAGGAAGGATGGATGGATGGAGGATGGATGATTGGATGGATGATTGGATGATTGGATTGATGGATGGATGATTGGATGGATGGATGGATGGATGATTGGATTGATGGATGGATGGATGATTGGATGGATGGATGGATGATTGGATTGATGGATGGATGATTGGATGATTGGATGGATGGATGATGGATAGATGGATGGATGGATGATTGGATTGATGGATGATTGGATTGATGGATGGATGATTGGATTGATGGATGGATGGATGGATGATTGGATGGATGGATGGATGGATGGATGATGGATGGATGGATGGATGGATGATTGGATGGATGGATGATTGGATTGATGGATGGATGATTGGATTGATGGATGGATGGATGATTGGATGGATGGATGGATGGATGGATGGATGGATGATGGATGGATGATTGGATTGATGGATGGATGGATGATTGGATGGATGGATGGATGGATGGATGGATGGATGGTGGATGGATGGATGGTGGATGGATGATTGGATGGATTATTGGATGGATGGAAGGAAGGATGGATGGATGGATGATTGGATTTATGGATGGATGATTGGATTGATGGATGGATGATTGGATGGATGGATGGATGGATGATTGGATGGATGGATGGATGATTGGATGGATGGATGGATGGATGATTGGATGGATGGATGGATGGATGATTGGATTGATGGATGATTGGATGGATGGATGATTGGATGGATGGATGGATGGATGGATGATTGGATGGATGGATGGATGGATGGATGGATGGATGGTGGATGGATGATTGGATTGATGGATGGATGGATGGATGGATGACTGGATGGATGGATGGATGGATGGATGGATGGTGGATGGATGATTGGATTGATGGATGATTGGATTGATGGATGATTGGATTGATGGATGATTGGATGATTGGATGGATGGAAGGAAGGATGGATGGATGGATGATTGGATTGATGGATGGATGATTGGATTGATGGATGGATGGATGGATGGATTATTGGATGGTGGATGGATGATTGGATTGATGGATGGATGGATGGATGGATGGATGATTGGATGGATGATTGGATTGATGGATGATTGGATGGATGGAAGGATAGATTGATGGACGGATGGATGGATGATTGGATGGATGGATGGATGGATGGATGATTGGATGGATGGATGGATGGATGGATGGATGGATGATTGGATGGATGGATGGATGGATGGATGATTGGATGGATGGATGGATGGATGGATGGATGGTGGATGGATGGATGATTGGATGGATGGATGGATGATTGGATGGATAAATGGATGGGTGGATGGATGGATGGATGATTGGATGGATGGATGATTGGATTGATGGATGATTGGATGGATAAATGGATGGGTGGATGGATGGATGATTGGATGGATAAATGGATGGGTGGATGGATGGATGATTGGATGGATGGATGGATGGATGGATGGATGATTGGATGGGTGGATGGATGGATGGATGGATGATTGGATGGATAAATGGATGGGTGGATGGATGGATGATTGGATGGATGGATGGATGGATGGATGATGGATGGATGGATGGATAGATAATGAATATGTCTATTCATTTCAAGAGAATACATTGAAACACATCACTATTATATGCATATATTTAATATAAGTGACGAGAAAGAGGCGTTCGCTCTGGAAAGTGTAAACGGATAAACTGATGATAAGATTATCTAGTGGGACACAATCTAACATTCCCGATCAACACAAGTCCAGCAGAACACATCTGCACAGCTTACTGTCCTGCATTATAGAAGTGCATTAAATGAAATGAAGTGTTTGTTCCTGTAAAGCAAAAGAGTAACAGCTTTCATTCGTTTCCTCAGATCAATCTCAACAACACAAGCGTACACTCGCCAGACGCAGCATTACATATGTAGCATTAAATAATGCATTATTGCAGATGGTGGACCTTATAAACCCTGAGGACGTTCTCATGAGACGCCAGCGAGCCCGAGGCCTTACATATGCTTATCTCTCTCACACACACACACACACACACACACACACACACACACACACACACACACACACACACACACACACACACACACACACACACACACACACACACACACACAGGCTCTGGCATCATGCTTGGAAAATCAGGAATAACCCGTCAAACGTTCAAAGAAAGAATGCTTTAAATATGGAATCTTGTGGATAAAGTCCATCAAACTCTTGATATCCGCACATGACCCTTGACCCCTCGCTCTCTGACAGCCTGATTTACAGCCACCATGATATCAATAAATTGCAATGTTTATTCTAAATGATTTATCGTTGCACGTCTTCATTGTTTTAATAATCTTGAAACGGAATAACAGCTTCTCTTCTCTTCTCTGATGATGTGGGCGGAGCAACCTGTCACTCACAGGAGATCAGCCAATAGCAAACCACAACCATCCAATCAACTCCCCAGAGACACAATCAAGCCCCGCCCACACTAGTTTCACTCGGATATCGGGAACAATAGAGGAGAACTAGAGCAACTTCCCTTTCATGCTGGTATTTTTATTGCTGAGTTCCGGTGTGACTCTACAGTGCGGTCACACACACACACACACACACACACACACACACACACACACACACACACACACACACACACACACACACACACACACACACACACACACACACACAGTGCGCTTGAGAGAGTCAGTCAGACGTGAACATGATTCATGAGTCCCACAACTGTGTGTTTCACATCTCCAGTGTTTCAGAAGTGAGTCAGTGTTTCCAGCATCTCAATATGAGGAGAGCACAGTACACTTCACACACACACACACACACACACACACACACACACACACACACACACACTCACGCACGCGCACACACACACACACACACACACACACACACACTCACGCACGCGCACACACACACACACACTCACACACGCACACGTATATCTTATCTTTAGAGAAAACACACTTTGTGTCGTCGAGAGCATTTTCTCACACATGCTTGCAAACTAATTCCCACGAGAGCCATGAGAGTCAAGGTTAAAGAATGAAGAGTGTGAGAATCAGACCAAACACAGGAGAAAACACACACACACACACACACACACACTAAACATGTGCTGGTTTTAAATCTCCAGATGTGAAATTCAGAGTGTGTGAGTGTGAGACGTGAAGCACAAACTCAAAGACAGAGACTCAAACACACTATCACTGATCACAGACCAGTTTCTGTTTCACCTCGCAACACCTGACGAAAGTGTGTGTGTGTGTGTGTATAAGGTTCATTAGTTACAGTATTTATTAATATTAGTTAATGTTAGTTAATAATAATCCAGCTGTTCATTGTGTGTTCATGTTAGTTCACAGTGCAGTAACTAATGTTCACTAATACAACCTTTGAGTTTAATAATGTATTAGTAAATGTTGAAATTAATATTAGGAGAGAGCGGGGTAAGATGAGCCACTGTTTACTGCAGTCGTCAGGCTTGAGACTCATGTGAACATTATCACCAACACACAGGAAGTGACATCAGAAGCTGAGGTGATAAAACACTATCTATCTATCTATCTATCTATCTATCTATCTATCTATCTATCTATCTATCTATCTATCTATCTATCTATCTATCTATCTATCTATCTATCTATCCATCCATCCATCCATCCATCTCTCTCTCTCTCTCTCTCTCTCTCTTCTCTCTCTCTCTCTCTGTCTCTCTCTCTCTCTCTCTCTCTCTCTTCTCTCTCTCTCTCTCTGTCTCTCTCTCTCTCTCACACACACACACACACACACACACACACACACACACAGTATAACTTCATCAGAGATAACAGGAGCCCATCCTGAGGGAAACTGGCCCCTCCTGTACATGGACACACACACACACACACACACATCCATACACACATAACCTGTATGAAAAGTTTAGATGTGTTTCGATGGCTGAGAGAAGAGTTGTGCTCGAGTCCTCTATCTATCCATATATCCATCCATCCATCTAATCTATCTATCTCTCCATCCATCTATCTATCTATCTATCTATCCATATATCCATCCATCTCCGTCCGTCCGTCTGTCCATCCATCTAATCTGTCTGTCTGTCTGTCTATCCATCCATCCATCCATCCATCCATCCATCCATCTATCTATCTATCTATCTATCTATCTATTCTTAACAGTTTAACCGGCCCCAGATAACCGGCCCCAGATAACTTTGTTATGTTACTGGAAGAAAGTTTGTTCATAACTTAGAGAACGTTATCTAGTGATCTGCGCATGCGTGTGGAACGAGGAAGTCAGTCAGTCAGTCTCTCTCTCTCTCTCTCTCTCTCTCTCTCTCTCTCTCTCTCTCCTCTCTCTCTCTCTCTCTCTCTCTCTCTCTCCTCTCTCTCTCTCTCTCTCTCTCTCTCTCTCTCTCTCTCTCTCTCTCTCTCTCTCTCTCTCCTCTCTCTCTCTCTCTCTCTCTCTCACACACACACACACACACACACACAGTATCACTTCATCAGAGATAACAGGAGCCCATCCTGAGGGAAACTGGCCCCTCCTGTACATGGACACACACACACACACACACACACACACACACACACACACACACACACACACACACACACACACACATCCATACACACATAACCTGTTTGAAAAGTTTCGATGTGTTTCGATGGCTGAGAGAAGAGTTGTGCTCGAGTGCCGAGTTACTGTAAAATACAGATTACAACGCAGAAACTGACACTGGACACCGTGGAATGATTTATAAAACAACATTTTTCGCATAACTGAATGAAACTAAGGAAGAGTTATTGTGTTAGACATGATGATGATGATGAGGAATCACGGCAAATCTTGCTGTAGATGATAAACACACACACACACACACACACACACACACACGGTCTCACCTCTGTTTGCACATATGTCGATGGAAACCATCCCTTCTCTCCGTCCTTCTCTCCTTCCCACCATCCTCCGTCTAAAGCTTGAGTGACTCTGATCATCTCTCCCGCCTCGAAGCTCAAGCCCTGCGGTCGCTGGTCCCCGCTGAACGCGTACAGACTCCTGCAGAAGCGGCCGGACATCATACACTCCTCGGGGAACACACACTCCTCGGGGGAACACACACTCCTCGGGGAACACACACTCCTCGGGGAACACACACTCCTCGGGGGAACACACACTCCTCAGGGGAACACACGCTCCAGACGAGCTCCAGTCCAAACAACTCCAAACCTATCCGACCCGCAGACCTTGTTCATCTCATCTCATCTCATCTGTGTGTGTGTGTGTGTGTGAATCCCATGGCTCTGAATGAGTCTCTTCTACATGAACACACCCACTCCATTCCAGACTCACACACACACACACACACACACACACACACACACACACACACACACACACACACACACACATACACACACACACCACAGCATTGCTTTAGCCTCGGCCGAAAACTAGTGTTGCAAAAGATCGGTATGATCTAATCCAGGAGATCACAAGAACTGCGACAATTCAGGACATTCTCCAGATGAAATGTGGAAACCCCTAAAATAATAATAATAATATAAACTTGGTGCTTGTTCAGCATCACGTGCTTTCCTGTTCATCACATACATATTCACTCCTCTGTTACACAACTCAAAAAGTTGTGACACTCCGTTAAAACCCGTTAGAAACGAGTTCGAGACGCGAAACACAAGGACCCTCAACACACTTAGGTAAAGTTGGTTTTATATTCGCATATTCGCACATTCGCGGACTTCCGCGTTCAATAACTCGTGAACTAAACGTTGTTGCTACACAAAACACCTATCACATATAACTACACATATAACACCAGAAGCTACAACCTATTTTTCCTCAAAACGATCTTTCCTTCGCAGTGGACAAAATACATTGATCTCTATGCGCAGGCTTCTAAGAAGGGACCATCTGCAAAGTGCAAACCTGAAGGAAAGCTCGTTTTGAGGAAGATTAAAATATTGAAACAATGTTATTTGTGTAGGAACAATATTCAGCTCACGAGATATTGAATATCTCGGTGAATATCTGAATATAAAACCAAATTTACCCAAGGTTCAGACTGGATCATGACCTTCAGTACCACATACGTGGACAGCGCCACGAACATAGTCAAGTTTTCAAAAAAAAGTTGCCAAACAGGGTAAACATAGTTTTAGGTTTGATATTTGATGCGTATTCACCTAGACTGCTTTAGTTTACTTTTGTGTATTCTACATACAGTACGCAAATATTTTTATGTAAAACTTACAGTAATTCACCAAATGGATTTTTTCATGTTCCAAAGGTTGTAGTACTTTCCTAGTGACCAGATTGACTTACTACAGGTCAAATTGTGACAACAACTCCCTTACTGTACGTACAATTGACAAATAAGTTTATGAAAAAATTACTGTGATTCGCTGTAAGTATTTTTTCGTGTTTCAAAGGTTGTAGTACTTTCCTAGTGACCAGACTGACTTACTACAGGTCAAATTGTGACAATACCACCCTTACTGTACGTACAATTGACAAATATGTTTATGAAAAAATTACTGTAATTCGTTGTAAGTATTTTTTTCTCACTTGAAGTATGGACCTTATGCACAAAGACACAACTTCCTAGTGGCGCAATGAGATGAGAGTCAGGCATCTGACCCAGAGATAGTGGGTTCAAGCCCGTGTGGAACGACTTTATAAAATTGTGTAATGTTGTCGATTCCTTTATTATTTAACATTGTACTAATCTTTCTTCCTCTTGGGTTAGAAATAAGTTTGTCTTGTTCATTATGTGTTCATTCTCATCTGAACTTCTGTTCATTTTGAGTTAATTTTCAACTGTACTTCTGAACCAGCTGTTTTTTCATGTATGTTCAATTTCTGCTGTTTTTACTCTTCCTGCTCTTGCTGCTGCTTCAGGGGCTTGGCCCCGTATCGCTGCTGGCAGCTATATTTCCACTTGTTCCTTAACCTGTAACCAAGAATACTAACACACACAGACACAGTTTCTTCAAGGTTGGATTTGGCCAGGCTTTAACAATAAACAGGAGAGTATTCTCAAAACATCAAGATAACATGTTCTTTCTCTCACACTTTAAATCAACTGTAAAGACTTTAACTAAGAAATGGTCTCTCAACTATAGACTTCAATGACCCCTGCTGAGACCATTGCTATCAGGGTACCCTAGAAAAGCAGATGGATGTAGTAACACCTGTTAAAGAAGTCCATATTTAATCTCTGGAAGCCGGGCTAAATGAGCAAGCACTGTTACTGCATTCCTGGCATGGGCCAGACCCTTCAGTCACACCTCAGATATCAAATACAGACATTTAAAGGATACATTAAATAACATTTTCGATAATCACACTGGTAATTTCTATAACAAAGTAAAATCTCATAAGCCTAGAGAAGTCATTCAACTCATTTGATATTTAGAAGGAAAAATATTGATTAATACCTTGATTAAAATCACTCATTAGAATCCAGAATCCACTTCTTCGGGACTTCATAACAAAAACTAAACTTGAATCATTACAATAAGGGTGTTGCTTATTTATAATGTTGAAAATATGATTAAGCTAAAATCTTTACCGTTATTTTAATCAATGAAAGAAATGTGTTGTACAAGGAACAGCAGTTCTAATACTTACTTTTATCTAAAACATTTATCAAAATGAATTGAGTAGAGTGATCACTAGGAACATACTATAACCTTTGGAACATGGAAGCTGAAATTACAGTAATTTTTTCATAATACTATGTATGTACTGTACTTACAGTAAGGTCGATATTGGCAATATTTAAACTGTAGTAAGTCAGTCTAATCACTAGGAAAGTACTACAGCCTTTGGAATATATAAAAAAAACATTATAGGTGAATTACAGTTTATTACATAAACATATGTAATAAACATGTAATAATGTGTATTACATAAACATATTTGATGATTGTACAGTAAGGGAGGTATTGTCAAAATGTCACCTGTAGTAAGTCAGTCGGGTCATTAGGAAAGTACTACAACCTTTGAAACACGAAAAAATACTTACAGTGAATTACAGTAATTTTTTCATAAACGTATTTGTCAATTGTACGTACAGTAAGGGTGGTATTGTCACAATTTGACCTGTAGTAAGTCAGTCGGGTCACTAGGAAAGTACTACAACCTTTGGAACATGAAAAAATACTTACGGTGAATTACAGTAATTCTTTCATAAACATATTTGTCAATTGTACGTACAGTAAGGGAGGTATTGTCACAATTTCACCTGTAGTAAGTCAGTCCTTTCACTAGAAAAGTACTACAACCTTTGGAATATTAAAATAAAATCACTATAGGTGAATTACAGTTTATTTCACAAACATATGCAATAAAAATATGTAATAATATATGTAATAATATGTTTATTACATAAACATATTTGATAATTGTACAGTAAGGGAGGTATTGTCAAAATTTCACCTGTAGTAAGTCAGTCTGGTCCGTAGGAAAGCACTACAGCCTTTTGAACACGAAAAAAAACTTACTGTGAATTACTGTAATTTTAAAAAAAACACATTTGTCAACTGTACGTACAGTAAGGGAGTTTTTGTAAAAAATCTCGCCTGTAGTAAGTCAGACTGGTCACTGGGAACATGCTACAACCTTCGGATAGTAAAAAATCCCTTTGGTGAATTAATGTAATTTTATTCTAAAAAGTACTTATGTAAATTATGTACAGTGAGGCAGGTTTCCTAAATACAATCATTATAATGCACTTTTTATTGTTGCTAAAGTACAATCAATAGCATTAGAACACATAATGTGAGAGATATTTGCTGGTACATATGTAGTTTGCAAAAATGTAGTTGTCTGTTTGCACACAATGAAAAAAAAGACAACTTTTTAGACGGTCCCTATCTTGTTCACCGCACTACATTGGACATTCAGTGAACATTCGCAAGTTTGTATGCCATTAAAACAATACTTGCCCATTTTGATCGATTGTGGAAAATGTTGTAGTTCACCATCCTTGTCCTAAAGATCATGTAGCTGCTTTTATTTTGCAAAAATATGCTTTATTGCATATGTTATTGAGACACTTTTTAAGCAAAAAAGTGTGAATGTGCGAATATAAAACCAACTTTACCTAAGTCCTCAACACTCGCACAGTGGAACATGAGTATCCGGGTCCCCCTGCTGGCCAGACTCGTGATGTGCTCGTGTGACCAACAGGACCAGCGACGAGGTCAACAGAAGAAGGGAGAGTCCAAATGTGTGTGTACAGGATCACATTAGTGTGTCTGCACAGTTGAGCATGTGTGCTTATTTATTTATTGATTTTAGCATGAATTAAAAGCAAAAATTAATCTCAGAAATTAACATTTGTTTTGATTAACCTGTTTTTGAACAATTGAATTTAAAAAATATTTTTAATTCTTATATGTTAATTCTAAAAATTATATATATATATATTCAAACATTGCTTTATTGGCATAACTGTAAATAATACATTACTGCTATAGCTTGGAATACGTAGAATAATTATAAACAGAAGATATATTAGATAAAATAATAGAAGAAAATATTATAGCATAACTTAAATTTAAATAAACAGTGTAACAAATCATTTGATACCACAGTTTTCACACACACACACACACACACACACACACACACACACACACACACACACACACACACACACACACACACACACACACACACACACACACACACACACACACACACACACACACACACACACACACACACACACACACACACACACACTTTCACCTGCTGTTGCTCAGGCTGGTGTGTATATATATATATATATATATATATATTTTAAATTCTTTTTAAACAATGCCACTTAAAAAATTGTACCAAAGTATGGTGGAGTTTTCAAACTGGAGTCCGAGGCCCTCATGAACAGTATTATAACATCGTTGGTGAAAAGGATCGTTCACACGGAGCGCTGTGTTCTGCTGTCCGGCCAGTAGGTGGCGATGTCACTTTGTAAAGAAACACTACGAACATAGAGACTGAACACGTGACACACACGACATCACCGGTTTCACAAATTCAAGTTTTTGTAGTTTACACACACAGACGATAACGGTCTCTTGTTTTAAAAACTTGCACTTTGAAACCAGTTTTCAAAAGTTCGCTTTTTTTGTCGTGAAAAAACGCGAAAACGCTGTGTCGTGTAAATGAACGGCTAAACGCATAAAACGTTTTCTGTTTTTAGTTGACAACGTGTAGAGTAAACGGCCCCTAATAACCAGGAATTTTGTTCCGCGCAAGTAACACTTTTTTGTCGCTTGCTTATGGGGCATTTAACTCAATATCCAGCAATATTATTGATCTCCTGACAGCATTATATGAGAACTGAACTGGACGATGACATCACGGTTTCTCCAGAGCGGATATATATATATAAATGAACTAAATTAAAGGTGGGGTGTGTGATTAGCTAAACGGCTGGCAGATTTTGAAAATACACAACTCAAATGGTCCTTCCTTCTTTCCTTTGACTCCACCCATTCACAGAACATGGACACGGATGGGGGAGGGGGGGGGGGGGGGGGTACGACCGGTTGATTGACACACTTACTGTCCAATGATTCTAGGTGGTCTTGGAAATGATTGGCTGGAGTTTTTCGAGTCCTGCCCGTTCCACAGATGATTAAATTGCTTAATTTTTATTTCAGTGCTTCTGGCTAGTGGGTTAGGAATAGGACTTTAAGTGATTTTGAAAAAATGACCAAAAAAGAGAATTACATACCCCACCTTTAATAACTTTTTTACAACAGAAATGAGCATCACTGAACTTGCTGAAGCTGGACTGTGCTGCTGTTCTCTTCTGGACACACACTCCTGCGTTATTTCCCAGTGATCTCCGTAAAGCGCTGTATAGATAAAGCTGACCCAACACTTTATTTTACAGTGTCATTGTTTCATATGTTACATGCAGTCACTAGTAATAACTAGACATTATGCATAATCACATGCAACTAACCCTAAACCAAATCATATAGTAGGCTAAGTAGTTAATTATAAGTCCCCGTGTGTAAATCCAGCTGTTAATGTAGTTTATGTGTGTATGTGGTGTTATTAATCTGCTTTAACACACACATGTGTAAGTTCATAAGTGGACAGCATTGCTGAGTATTTTCTGCTTAAAACTGCAGTGAACCAAAGACAGTCTCAAAAACACGGTGTGAAATCGCTGGTGTTTCTGACGTCACACACTACCTTGACCAATCAGATCAACGTGTGATCGTCCACCAGTGGATCTCTGAGTGAGGGAGTGGAGGCGGGGCTCATTTGCATATTCATAGAACCGCGCATACTAAATGAGGCAAGGGTGTCGAGTTACATTCAAGATATTTTAAGGCATGAAGACATTATATTCAAGGACAAAACGATTAAATATTTAATTTTGATGATCAAAGGTGAGTTTTAAAGGATAAAATGATACAGGAGACGCTTTATTCACATATAAACACACATATAGAGTAATAAGTTCATGATATTTTAAGACATGATTATTTTCAAGGAAAAACGTCATTTTGTGTCATTTTGGTGATCAAATATGAGTTTTAAGGGATACAAATATTGACAACAGCGGGACTTTAATATAACTCAGTCTTATGTGTTGATGTGTGCTCGAGTTTTACACGGAACGCGAGGCGTTGGCAACCCAGTCTGCCCCCCACACACTCTCTGTGATGGTATGTTCCACGAACTGTCAACTGAAGGCCAATCTTTTCTATCACTACATGACAAACTCATAACAATAACGCCGGAACGGGCCGCGTTTAAACCACACGCGCGGAGTTTCTGATCGCGTTGTCGGGAGATGGAGGACCGCGCGCGGGCGTTGTTTTCTTTCGGGATAATCGCGGACGTCCAGTACGCAGATATAGATGATGGGATGAACTATCGGGGGACAAGAAGACGCTTCTACAGGAACAGCGTCGCGTTGCTTCGGGACGCGGTGCGGCACTGGGAGGAGACGCGCGTCAGCTGCGTCATTCAGCTCGGAGACGCCATCGACGGATACAACAAGAGCCGCGACGCGTCGGAGCGCGCGCTAGACACGGTGATGACGGAGTTCGAGAAGAGCTCGGCGGATGTGCATCATGTGTGGGGGAACCACGAGTTCTACAACTTCAGCCGGGACTCTCTAATGGCCTCTGCGCTCAACAGCGCGGGGAGAGCAGGAGCCGGAAGTGACCGAGCCGGAAGTGACCTCATCGCGGACGACATTTACGCGTATGAGTTTAGCCCCGCCCCCAAGTTTCGATTCGTGCTTCTGGACGCGTACGACGTGAGCGTCATCGGGAGAGACGCGAGCAGCGAGAAGCATCAGCAGGCCATGACGCTGCTGCAGAAACACAACAGCAACGCGGACCTCAACCAGCCGCCAGGTGCTGACCTCTGACCCCCGTCCTAAACTTTAAAAGGCTGACCCCTGACCCCCGTCCTAAATTTTAGAAGCCCGATTTATAGTTTTTTCTTTGTATAAAGAAAAAAATCCAAATATTGTCCACTCCAAAATATTATTTGGAAAATATTTAGACCTCAACCAACGGCCAGATCCTGACCTCTGACCCCTGACCTAAACTTTAAAAGGCTGATTTTTTTTGTACAGTTAATTATTATTAACTAACATTGACAAATATTAATAAATACCATAACAAATGTATTGGTCAATGTTAGTTCATGTTAGT
>NC_136896.1:31638725-31728725 GCF_949152265.1 Phoxinus phoxinus
TCTAAAGTTAAGTTCTGCTGGGCAACAATTAATTGCATCCAAAATAAAAGTTTGTGTTTGCGTAGTATGTGTGTGTGTACGGTGTATAATTATTTTACAAATATAAACACGCACAAATATGCATGCAAATATTTCTTAAATGCATGGGTGTGTATTTATATACAAAATAATTATACACCGTACACACACACATATACTACGTAAACACAAACTTTTTTGCAATTAATCATTGCCCAGCACTAATTATTATTATTTAATAATAAATAAGATATTTTAAGACATAAATTATTTTCAAGGAAAAAACGTTTAAATATGTCATTTTGGTGATCAAATATGAGATTTTAGGTATAAAATGAAACATTTTAAAACACAATAGGGATATTTCAAACATGATTGTGCAGTTGAGAGTAACTCCGCCCACCAGTGTTTGAGTGACAGAAGAAACCTAAGAACAGCAGTGTTGTGGAGAGGCGTTTATGTGAAGGAAAAATTAAGAAAATATTAACAAATTGCAAATAAAGTGGTATTTAATGGTGTGAATAAAGTGTTGACGAGTATCGTTAGGCTTCGGTGTAAGAGAGGAGATGAGTAATG
Organism: Phoxinus phoxinus; assembly: GCF_949152265.1. Classification (NCBI taxonomy): domain Eukaryota; kingdom Metazoa; phylum Chordata; class Actinopteri; order Cypriniformes; family Leuciscidae; genus Phoxinus; species Phoxinus phoxinus. The sequence goes on from NC_136896.1 coordinate 31,639,320, forward strand.
CCCTAATAAAGCTAAATTAACTTATGATTTTAATAAATATAATCATACAGTCACTCACACTGTTTTATAATGTTTTATAAAGACATATCTAAAAACTCTTTACACAAAATAGAGCTTACTGTAAACCGCATCATCACTGTTTAGACCTGGTGTAAATCGCCACTGCAAATAATAGGCGAGTTTATTTATATTGCACAATTCATACATTATGGTAAACCAAAGTGCTTTACACAGGGGAAAATAGAACTAGTTTGTTCCCGTCATTCTATGGTTCAGGATGTTGCACACACACTGACCTACATCCGCACAAGACAGTGTGTGTGCAGGTCTGCAATTATATCTTATAAACCATAACTTTGATTTTAAAACTCTGCAGAAACCCTGTGTTAGAGACACTGAACTGTGTGTGTGTGTGTGTGCGCGCCCTCTAGAGTCAGACACACGTCACTGCTCCTCAGTCGAGCCGCGTTCTGTTTCTGTACAAAATGAACAATTTAAAAACATCAGCAAGAATAGAATCTGCTTCCGATTAATAGTTTCATAATTGTCTGTCGAAGCAGAAGTGAGAGAGAGAGTGTGTGTGTGTGTGTGTGTGTGTGTGTGTGTAGGAGTAGTAAAATCTTTATTTGTCCCTTTACAGGGCAATTTAAAATGCCTTCAACCTCACAAACATACATTTTTTGTATGTTATAAAACATACAAAATTGTATATGTTACAAACATACAAATGTGTATGTGTGTGTGTGATCCCAGTGTTCTGTATAAAACAAGTATTCATTACTTCAGTGAGCTCATTGTTTCTGCATTGCATTGTTTAAATTAATATATTTTTAGCTAACTGTGATTTGTGAAATGCATAACTGAGTCTCCTCTGGTAACTGATCACTGTAAACTGTAATGTGGACTCGTGCACTTCTGTAAAGCTGCTTTGAAACGAGTGTGTTGTGAAAGCGCTGTACAGATAAGCGTGAGCTGAGCTGGTGTGTGTCCGCAGCGCATCCGCTCCACTGTGGACGAGAAGGAGCAGAAGCAGCTCCTCATGGATCTGGACGTGGTGATGAGGAGCAGCGACTGCCCGTACATCGTCCAGTTCTACGGCGCTCTGTTCCGCGAGGTCCGGTGCACACACACACACACACACACACACACACACACACACACGCACGCACACACTCACACACACACGCACACACACACACACACACACACACACACACACACACACACTGCATTGCTTCTCTGTCCCGATGGAGCCGCACTGGACTGACCTGTGTGTGTGTGTGTGTGTGTGTGTGTGTGTGTGTGTGTGTGTGTGTGTGCGCAGGGCGACTGCTGGATCTGCATGGAACTGATGTCTACCTCCCTCGACAAATTCTACAAATATGTATATTGCGCATTAGACGATGTCATTCCAGAGGAAATATTAGGCAAAGTTACGTTAGCAGTAAGTCTCTGATTTCATACGTCAGCAGAAGGTTGTTTATTGTTGTAGTAGTGGTCGTAATAATACTAATGATGATAATGATAATAATAATTATTATATAACTAATCATCATAATTATATAATAATAATGAACAACAATAATTATTATTTACACTATATAATTTTTTTATTAATATCTTTATAGTAAAATGTAAAATAATAGTGATATATTAATATTTCATATTTATTAAATAACTATTTTCTTAGTGACATTTTCCAATGTATAATACATTTATTATTATTAATTATCATTACTGTAAATAATGATAATAACAATAATTTAATAATAAAAAATATACTTTTAAAAATGAATAATAATAGTAGTAGTAGTAAACAATACTACAATATTGTACAATATATGTACAATAAACAATATTAATGATAATTATACTGATTTTTACAATACAAATTAGAATGTGTTTATAATTATTATTAATGATATCAAAAATATTTGTGTGTATATATATATATATATATATGAAAAACATTTTAAATATTCAAAACATACTGAATAAAAAATGTCTCATTATTTATAATACAATTATAAACATAATACATTGTATTACTATTAATAATAATAATATTATTATAATCAATAGTATCATAATAATGATTAAGTATTCATATGAATTATTCATAAAGTGAAGTCTTGTGTCTGCAGACTGTGAAAGCACTGAATCACTTGAAAGAAAACTTGAAGATCATCCACAGAGGTGAGTTATTGCACCGTTGAATCCCTCGAGTGTGTTTTCTGACCGGAGTGAAGGAATGCTGGGCTTGTTTTCAGACATCAAACCCTCCAACATTCTCCTGGACAGAAACGGCAACATTAAACTGTGTGATTTCGGCATCAGTGGACAGCTGGTCGACTCCATCGCCAAGACCAGAGACGCCGGCTGTCGACCGTACATGGCTGTGAGTGACAGCTCTCTGATGATGAATGTGATGGTGATGATGATGATGACGGTGATGATGATGACGGTGATGATGATGATGGTGGTAATGATGATGGTGAAGATGAATGTGATGGTGATGATGATGATGATGATGATGATGGTGGTAATGATGATGGTGAAGATGATGATGATGGTGATGATGAATGTGATGGTGATGATGATGATGATGATGATGATGGTGATGATGATGGTGGTGATGACGGTGATGATGATGGTGGTGATGATGATGATGGTGAATGTGATGATGATGGTGAATGTGATGATGATGGTGAATGTGATGATGGTGAATGTGATGATGATGGTGAATGTGATGATGGTGAATGTGATGATGGTGATGATGATGATGATGGTGGTGATGACGGTGATGATGATGATGGTGGTAATGATGATGGTGAAGATGATGATGATGGTGATGATGAATGTGATGGTGATGATGATGATGATGATGATGGTGATGATGATGGTGGTGATGACGGTGATGATGATGGTGAATGTGATGATGGTGAATGTGATGGTGAATGTGATGATGGTGATGATGATGATGGTGAATGTGATGATGGTGAATGTGATGGTGAATGTGATGATGGTGATGATGATGATGGTGAATGTGATGATGATGGTGAATGTGATGGTGAATGTGATGATGGTGATGATGATGATGATGGTGGTGATGACGGTGATGATGATGGTGAATGTGATGATGGTGATGACGAATGTGATGATGATGGTGAATGTGATGATGGTGATGACGAATGTGATGATGATGGTGAATGTGATGATGGTGGTGATGACGGTGATGATGATGGTGAATGTGATGATGGTGAATGTGATGATGGTGATGATGATGATGATGGTGGTGATGACGGTGATGATGATGATGGTGGTAATGATGATGGTGATGATGAATGTGATGGTGATGATGATGATGATGGTGATGATGATGGTGGTGATGACGGTGATGATGATGGTGAATGTGATGATGGTGAATGTGATGGTGAATGTGATGATGGTGATGATGATGATGGTGAATGTGATGATGATGGTGAATGTGATGGTGAATGTGATGATGGTGATGATGATGATGATGGTGGTGATGACGGTGATGATGATGGTGAATGTGATGATGGTGATGACGAATGTGATGATGATGGTGGTGATGACGGTGATGATGATGGTGAATGTGATGATGGTGATGACGAATGTGATGATGATGGTGGTGATGACGGTGATGATGATGGTGAATGTGATGATGGTGATGACGAATGTGATGGTGATGATGATGATGATGGTGAATGTGATGATGATGATGATGATGGTGAATGTGATGATGGTGGTGAATGTGATGATGATGGTGAATGTGATGATGATGGTGAATGTGATGATGGTGATGACGAATGTGATGGTGAATGTGATGATGATGGTGAATGTGATGATGATGGTGAATGTGATGATGATGGTGAATGTGATGATGATGGTGAATGTGATGATGGTGATGACGAATGTGATGGTGAATGTGATGATGATGGTGAATGTGATGATGATGGTGAATGTGATGATGATGGTGAATGTGATGATGGTGATGACGAATGTGATGGTGAATGTGATGATGATGGTGAATGTGATGATGAATGTGATGATGATGGTGAATGTGATGATGATGGTGAATGTGATGATGATGGTGAATGTGATGATGATGGTGAATGTGATGATGATGGTGAATGTGATGATGATGATGATGATGATGGTGAATGTGATGATGATGGTGAATGTGATGATGATGGTGAATGTGATGATGATGATGATGATGGTGAATGTGATGATGATGGTGAATGTGATGATGGTGATGAATGTGATGATGATGATGATGGTGAATGTGATGATGATGATGATGGTGAATGTGATGATGATGATGATGATGGTGAATGTGATGATGATGATGATGATGGTGAATGTGATGATGATGATGATGGTGAATGTGATGATGATGATGATGGTGAATGTGATGATGATGATGGTGAATGTGATGATGATGATGATGGTGAATGTGATGATGATGATGATGGTGAATGTGATGATGATGATGATGGTGAATGTGATGATGGTGATGAATGTGATGATGATGATGATGGTGAATGTGATGATGATGATGATGGTGAATGTGATGATGATGGTGAATGTGATGATGGTGATGAATGTGATGATGGTGGTGAATGTGATGATGATGATGGTGAATGTGATGATGATGATGGTGAATGTGATGGTGAATGTGATGATGATGATGATGGTGAATGTGATGATGATGATGATGGTGAATGTGATGATGATGATGGTGAATGTGATGATGATGATGATGGTGAATGTGATGATGATGATGATGGTGAATGTGATGATGATGATGATGGTGAATGTGATGATGGTGATGAATGTGATGATGATGATGATGGTGAATGTGATGATGATGATGATGGTGAATGTGATGATGATGGTGAATGTGATGATGGTGATGAATGTGATGATGGTGGTGAATGTGATGATGATGATGGTGAATGTGATGATGATGATGGTGAATGTGATGGTGATGATGATGGTGATGAAATTGGTGGTGATTGTGATGATGATGGTGAATGTGATGGTGAATGTGATGATGGTGATGATGATGATGATGGTGAATGTGATGATGATGGTGAATGTGATGATGGTGATGAATGTGATGATGATGGTGAATGTGATGATGATGATGGTGAATGTGATGGTGATGATGATGGTGATGAAATTGGTGGTGATTGTGATAGTGATGATGATGGTGAATGTGATGGTGAATGTGATGATGGTGATGATGATGATGATGGTGAATGTGATGATGGTGATGATGATGGTTGTGATGGTGATGAAGATGAAGATGATGGTGATGATGATGATGATTGTGATGATGATGATTGTGATGATGGTGAATGTGATGATGGTGATGGTGAATGTGATGATGGTGATGATGATGGTTGTGATGGTGATGATGATGATGGTTGTGTGTGATGGTGATGAAGATGATGGTGATGATGATGATTGTGATGATGGTGATGGTGAATGTGATGATGGTGATGATGATGGTTGTGATGGTGATGAAGATGAAGATGATGGTGATGATGATGATGATTGTGATGATGATGATTGTGATGATGGTGAATGTGATGATGGTGATGGTGAATGTGATGATGGTGATGATGATGGTTGTGTGTGATGGTGATGAAGATGATGGTGATGATGATGGTTGTGATGGTGATGAAGATGAAGATGATGGTGATGATGATGATGATTGTGATGATGATGATTGTGATGATGGTGAATGTGATGATGGTGATGGTGAATGTGATGATGGTGATGATGATGATTGTGATGGTGATGATGATTGTGTTGATGATGATTGTGTTGATGATGAATGTGTTTATGATGAATGTGATGGTGATGATGAAGATGTGTTGTGGTGTTTTCAGCCGGAGCGGATCGACCCCAGCGCCTCCAGACAGGGTTACGACGTTCGCTCAGACGTCTGGAGTTTAGGAATCACGTTGGTACGTGTCCACTCGCTCTCTTCAGGTTCTGATGATGTGAGAGTGTGTGACGCGGGTGTGTGTGTGTTGCAGTACGAGCTGGCGACGGGACGCTTCCCCTACCCCCGCTGGAACAGTGTGTTTGATCAGCTGACTCAGGTGGTGAAGGGAGACCCTCCTCAGCTCAGCTGCTCCGAGGAACGCCAGTTCTCCCCCAAATTCATCCAGTTCGTCAATCTATGGTGAGCTTCCAAACCTGGACGATCATGTGATCACCTCATCATGTGACACGTCTGTTTGATCATGTGATACCTCATCATGTGATGCCTGTTTGATCATGTGATCACCTCATCATGTGACACGTCTGTTTGATCATGTGATACCTCATCATGTGATGCCTGTTTGATCATGTGATCACCTCATCATGTGACGTCTGTTTGATCATGTGATCACCTCATCATGTGACACGGCTGTTTGATCATGTGATCACCTCATCATGTGACGTCTGTTTGATCATGTGATCACCTCATCATGTGACGGCTGTTTGATCATGTGATCACCTCATCATGTGACACGGCTGTTTGATCATGTGATACCTCATCATGTGACGTCTGTTTGATCATGTGATCACCTCATCATGTGACACGGCTGTTTGATCATGTGATACCTCATCATGTGACGTCTGTTTGATCATGTGATCACCTCATCATGTGACACGGCTGTTTGATCATGTGATACCTCATCATGTGACGTCTGTTTGATCATGTGATCACCTCATCATGTGACGTCTGTTTGATCATGTGATCACCTCATCATGTGACACGTCTGTTTGATCATGTGATACCTCATTATGTGACACTTCTGTTTGATCATGTGATCACCTCATTATGTAACACGTCTGTTTGATCATGTGATCACCTCATCATGTGACGCCTGTTTGATCATGTGATCACCCTATCATGTGACACGTCTGTTTGATCATGTGACTCTCTGCCTTACTACAGCCTTACAAAGGACGAGTCCAAAAGGCCGAAGTACAGAGAACTGCTGGTACGTCAATCCTGCTTTTACATTCTGCTTTTTAATCAAAACTATTCATTTTCATTTAAACACACCCGTGTACAGCTTGTACAATTATATATTTTTAGGGATGCGCACTATTGGATTATTGGTCAGTATTCTTTTTGTTTTATTTTGAGTTGCACATGCTCATTTCCCTGTTTTTACATGTAGACGACCTTTCTGCTCACAGTTGATCTTCAAGAATAACCCTGACATGTGCAAGCTTTAGCCGTCTAAACATTAATATCCTTCTGTACTGGACGTTACAATGGAGTGATGCACTCATAGCATTTAAAGTGATTCTAGTTGTTCAATTTAGTTACGCAGACAAAACAATAATAACTTTGCAACATTGACAGTTATTGAGCTGAATAATGAGCTTGATAATGAGTTCATATTCGATGAAGTGATTGTGTTATTCTCCTGTTTATTACTGTGAAGCTGTAGAAATACAGCAGACTTTCACTTTACTGTTGTGTGTGTGTGTGTGCGTGTGTGTGTGTGTGTGTGTGTCCCGCAGAAGCATCCGTTCATCCTGATGTACGAGGAGCGAGTGGTGGACGTGGCGCTGTACGTGTGTAAGATCCTGGACCAGATGCCAGTGTCTCCCAGTTCTCCCATGTATGTTGACTGATGGTGAGCGGTCTGTCACTCACACGGCCCGGTCACCATGTGGTGTTCATACAGCATCGGCTCGTAACCGGCCCGCATTTCACTGCGTTTACCACGGTGCAGCCGGCCTCAGCGCTGCTCTCTGGCGGAGTCTGTGAACTCTTCCTCTTCCTCTTCGGTCTCGTCTCCAGCATCTACACATTCTCACATCGAGACACGGCTCCTGGAGGACGACGAGGACTGAAGATCATGAGTTTGTGCTTAACTCAATCACTCTGCCCGTGGCGTCTGGAACACGGCCTTGTTGTTCCTCCGGATTATGATTATTTTTCTGACTCCATTTGCAGATTTTGATTTTGTTTTAAGCACAAACTCACTTAATTTTGATCGTATTTTCCGAAAACAAGAGTAATGTCTTCAGTAATTTCCCTCCTCCAGTACATGTGTGTGGATGTGAGAATGTTTGGATGTGTGTGCCGGACAACGAGACCGAGACTCTGAGGAAGAACATCCTCTTCAGTCTGGAGGCGAGAGCAAGCGCTGATGCAGATCTGTGCTCATCCGTGAAATGAGGCTTGGTTACGAGTCTGAGTGTTTCACCAGAGTTGTACTGTCGTGTGTGTGTGTGTGTGTGTGTGTGTGAACACATGATTGTGTTTAAAGAGAAAGTCCCAAAACATTTTGTGCAATAAAAACTGGCTCTCATTTAAAAGCCATTTCCATCACGGTGTGTAAACAAGCTTCAGATTCAGCAAACAGCCTTTGTGTGTGTGTGTGTGTGTGTGTGTGTGTGTGTGTGACACATCGTACATCATGTCACTATTTAATGAATCGTATGCAAAGGTCTTGTTCTGCATCAAAGAAAAGTTAAAGTAGCTTTACTTGCTCGATATGCAACATCCCGCGGTGCTGGCGAGCGCTTCGTGTGCGTCTCGTGTGCGTCTCGTGTGCGTCTCGCGTGCGTCTCGTGTGCACCTCGTGTGCGTCTCGTGTGCGGCTCGTGTGCGTGTCGTGTGCGGCTCGTGTGCGTCTCGTGTGCGTCTCGTGTGCGGCTCGTGTGCGGCTCGTGTGCGTGTCGTGTGCGGCTCGTGTGCGTCTCGTGTGCGTCTCGTGTGCGGCTCGTGTGCGGCTCGTGTGCGTCTCGTGTGCGGTGTGCGGCTCGTGTGCGTCTCTTGTGCGGTGTGCGGCGCTCATCTACTGTAAACGTGTTTCATGCACTCGTTTCTCAGAAGCTGCTCGCGTTTAAAGCGATGCGTTCGCATGATTTCCACAGATCCGGCATGGCAGTTTACGCCTCGCAGAACTCATCCATAGGTCACTTATTGTAAGATGTACAGCGGTTATCAAACATTCTGACTGTAATAATACGGCACCGGATAGTGTTCAGAGAGTTCTGTCGCCACATCATGTGACTCTTTAAAAGTTAAACGTTCAGCAGAACATCCTCCTAAACTCACTCTTGAGTTGCAATGTTCGCACTATTGTTCCTTAGACTGTTTAGTACGGAGTGAAATAACGAGCGATGTGTGTTATTATTATATTGTACCAAGAGTGGGAAATATGTACAGGAAAAATGATCACTGTGAAAATATTTTACGTGTATGGTGAGAATCTGTAAAAATTGTACCATGGAAATGTGCAGGGATAACGCCGTGTGTTCAGGTTTGGAAACCCTCACATGATTGAGGACGTTTATGAATATGATCGGCTTGTTGACGCTGTTGTCATTCTGCTCTGTTAGATCTGAACAGCGATGGTTTAATGCTATAGAATAAACCAATACTCAGCCATTCCCTGTCCGTCTGGTTTGTGTCTCGAGTGCTTTGTGAACGCATGCATATGAAGTCTAATCAAGTAGTAACATTGAATAATATGCTTTCATTTGTTAAAGTCCCCCTGAATCAATCATTGTATCCCTTAAAACTCATCTTAGATCATCAAAATTACACATTTAAATGTTGTTTCCTTCATGCCTTAAAATATCTCAAATGTAACTCGACACCCTTGCCTCATTTAGTATGCGCGGTTCTATGAATATGCAAATGAGCCCCGCCTCCACTCACTCAGAGATCCACTGGTGGACGATCACACGTTGATCTGATTGGTCAAGGTAGTGTGTGACGTCAGAAACACCAGCGATGTCAAACCGTGTTTTTGAGACTGTCTTTGGTTCACTGCAGTTTTAAGCAGAAGATACTCAGCAATGCTGTCCACTTATGAACTTACACATGGTAATGAGTTGAGTTTGAGCAGACGACACTGGAGTTTGTTTCATGATGGTTTATTAACACAGGAATACAGCGGTGTAGACGAATACTGGGACAGTTTATATTGAACGCTGTTCAGTGGCCAAGCAATACAAAAGCTTTTTGTCATACGTTTACATTTTCCCCAGGAGAAATCAAGAGATCAGACACACACACACACACACACACACACACGTGAACACACACACACGTGAACACGTGAGCATCAGGATCAGGAAGAAACATGGATCTGGGCTGCAAACTTAGAAAAATAAAATCTTTCAGAGGACGTGACATTCTTTACACAACTCTTCATACAACTTTACACACATGTAACCTTCATTAAAAAATACTGCATGAAACCGTGTTATAATGTCTAGGGTTGTTTCTGGACTTCCAACATCATTTCAGTTTTATAATACTTGCATCTACAATGATGCTTGATGTGTAAAAATAGAGTTTCGTATCAAAACTGAGTCTAGATTATAAAACGGTTGTTGGTCTTTAATGCCCTTGATGCTCGTTCTTTCTGGACTTAAAGCTCAGGGTTTATTGCTTATAAAACTCTATTCACGTGTTAAGGCGTCACGGCTCGACAGAGAACACACACACACACACACACACACACACACACACACACACACACACACACACACACACACAAAGGCATCAGTGGTGTGAAAATATGATTAGAGAAATACTAAACATCTTTGACCAGCTTCAAGAAAATAAGAAAATCTATTCACAGTTTGAGCTTTTGGTGAGCTAATATTATGTATTCAGTGAGTAGTATTAAAATCTAAACTAAAGATTTTATTTCAAAAGATTAAAAAACAAGTTAAGTCCCAAATTTGCCACAGACAAAAAGAATACATTTTCACAGTTGAACGTCCTTGTTCACAAGTGCTGGGACTCTCTCGCGGTCTGATTGTCAGATCGTAGACTCATGATGTGGATTATTCGAGAGAAACGGACGATTACATGACAGACCCATCAACCATCACCTCACTCTTAACTGTCAGACACTTCACTGTTACACTCTTAAAGGATTAGTTCACTTTAAATAAAACTTTTGCTGATAATTTACTCCCCCCGATGTCATCAAGATGTCCATGTCTTTCTTTCTTCAGTGGAAAAGAAATGAAGGTTTTTGATGAACACATTTCTCCATATAATGGACGTCAATGGGCCCCAAACGGGTCAAGGTCCAGATGACAGTGTCAGCGCCGCTTCAACGGGCTTTAAACGACACCAGACGATGAATACGGCTCTTATCTAGCGGAACCATCGTCATTTCAAAAATAAATAGAAAAGTTTAAGTTTTATAAGCACAAGCGCTCGCCTTGCTCTGTTCTGTGATGCGCGTTCGTGACGTCACGTAATACGCAGTTACGCTGTAAAGGTCACGCTTCTGTGAAAAGTAAAACATTTCTGTCCTGACGAAAATGTTCTTTTAGGCTTTTTAATATTCCAACACCAGGATACACACACGAGATGGGCATTTAAACCGATAAACTGACACAAAGACGTTTGAATATGTGTGTATGGTCCTCCTTCCGCACATCTGTAAACACTGACTCGTCAAGCGTGACCTTTACAGCGTAACTGCGTATTACGTGACGTCACGAACGCGCATCACAGAACAGAGCAAGGCGAGCGCTTGTGCTTATAAAACTCAAACTTGTTTATTTATGTTTGAAATGCCGATGGTTTCGCTAGATAAGAGCCGTATTCATCGTCTGGTGTCGTTTAAAGCCCGTTGAAGCGGCGCTGACACTGTCATCTGGACCTTGACCCGTTTGGGGCCCATTGACGTCCATTATATGGAGAAATGTGTTCATCAAAAACCTTCATTTCTTTTCCACTGAAGAAAGAAAGACATGGACATCTTGATGACATCGGGGGGAGGAAACTATCAGCAAAAGTTTTTTAAAAAGTGAACTAATCCTTTAATAAAAAGGGATTTCTCATAAATATGTCAAATATGCCAATGGAAAGAAAAGGTAGAAATAAATACATCAGAGGAGAAAGAAAACAACTAAAAAGAGAGAATGAATGTTCAAAATAACAGGTGGAAGTAATAATAATTATGATTATAATCATGCAAAACAGACTTTGGGAAAGATGTTCGCAATATATAAAAAAGTCTTTTTTTTTATACAAAAAAATTCATTTGACCAGAGAATAATTCTCCAGTGATTATGAAGTTGAGATTTTATGTTTTTTATTATTAATCTAAAGAGAAAATACTCTCACGTAAAGCGTCGAGTGAAAAACAAAGGTTTGCACTTCCTAAATAAATTAATGGCATGATGATGGTGATGACGACGATGATGGTGATGATGATGATGATGACGATGATGATGATGATGATGATGATGGTGAAGATGATGATGATGACGACGACGATGATGATGATGATGATGACGACGATGATGATGATGATGATGATGATGATGATGATGATGACGGGGAAGGAACAGGAAATAATCTCATAAAGCGTGACGTACTACGGTAAGCTCAAGCTGTGAAGTGTGTATTAATATGTACAGTAGCACAGGTGATATTATACTGGTGTGATCATTAATGTGTGTTTTCCCCACAACACAATCTAGTGTGTATTTACAGACGGATACGGACGTCCCAGCTCGAATCCACTGAGTTCAGAGCGTCTCTGTTTCCAGTCATCAACACTTTCTCACGCAGATCCAGAGTTCAGATGGAGCGTGGTCAGCATCAGAGCTCCAGCATCCGGACGGCTGACATCACGAGCCGTGTTTCCGCACGGAACATTTTACATTTTTCTTTTGAGAATTGCAAGTTTATGTCGCAATCACAAGTTAGAGTCGCTCTCTTCAGAATTAAAATCTCCTGATAGTTTACTCTCCTCACGTCGTCCAAGATGTTCATGTGTGTCTCTCTTCAGTGGAACAGAAATGCAGGTTTGTATATCCTATCACATGACCATATCCGAACACATGACCATATCCGATCACATGACCATATCCAATCACATGACCATATCCGATCACATGACCATATCCGATCACATGACCATATCCGATCACATGACCATATCCGATCACATGACCATATCCGATCACATGACCATATCCGATCACATGACCATATCCAATCACATGACCATATCCAATCACATGACCATATCCGATCACATGACCCGCCGCCAGCCCTGCAGTGCGACCACTGCATATTTAATAATTTAATTTTCTCTCCCGCACGTCGTCCAAGATGTTCATGTCTTTCTCTCTTCAGTGGAACAGAAATGCAGGTTTGTGAGGAACACACTCCAGATGTTCTCCATATAGTGTCTTCAATGGTCCAGCGGGTCGAAGGTCCAGATGTGAGTTTCAGCTTCAAAGTCTCTCACGGTCCAGCCGAGGAATAAGAGTCTCATCTAGACACACCAGCGGCCATTTTATAATTGCGACACACGTTACGTAATCCTGATGAAAGGTCACGTGTGTTCTGGTTCAGAAATGTAGAGTAGGGCAAAAAACTCATTTTCTCCTCCAACTTCAAAATCGCCCGACATCGTGGTTTTACCTTTTCTATTTTATTTTTTTGTAAATGACGTTTGAGTCTTTACATGTTCTCTTTATAAACACTGGGTCTGTTCTTCCGCCGACGTCACGCTTGACCTTTCAACCTGATGACGTAATGTGTGGCGCATCACAGCTAGTGCAAGACCAGCATCTGTGGTTAAAAGTATATAAATGTGTATTTCTATATAAAATGTCCGCTGGTGTGTCTAGATGAGACTCTTATTCCTCGGCTGGATCGTGAGAGACTTTGAAGCTGAAACTCACATCTGGACTTCGACCCGCTGGACCGTTGAAGACACTATATGGAGAACATCTGGAGTGTGTTCCTCACACACCTGCATTTCTGTTCCACTGAAGAAAGAAAGAATATCATTAAAGCTAATATCATTATGAATGATACGAGACATCCTTTATCTTATGCTTCTGATTTACTGCCTCCTGGCTGACGGTGACGGTACTGTGTCCCCGATGCATGATCCAAACTATCTTTTATCCCCCAAGATATTCGATTTTTAAATTCTTTTTCAGTGTTGATTGATGTCGGTCTGGTAATCTTAAATTAGATTTATTAGATGTCATTTATTGTTTGTATATGCCAACTGTGATTCTTTAAATGTCTGTGTGAGCTCGCTGCAAACTACTTTCCCTACGGGGACAAATAAACACTACTACTGGGACATCTTGGATGACGTGGGGTAGAGTAAATCATCAGGAGATTTTAATCCTGAAGTAACTAATCCTTTAACATCTCAGAGTTGTGAGATAAGCGTCGATGACTCCGCTGGACCGGTTCCTCCTCACCAGTGATCGAGGTGCAGGTCCATGGCAGAGTTCAGGCTGATGTCGGTGACGTCCAGGAACTCTGTGTTGAAGATGTTCGGTCCGGTGAGAGGAAGAGCGTTCTGGTTCTGGAAGGAGTTTGGCGGAGTCAGATCCAGCCACTCCATGGTTTCCCAAGGCGAGTCCGTGAAGGTCATCCCGAGTCCCTGAGTCTCCATCTTCCCGATCCCAGGCGTGTCCATCATCAGTCTGTCGCTGAATCCTTCGCCTGCCTCGTCGGTGTGTGTTCGGCTCAGCAGCGCCTCCAGGTGGCCGTCTCCGGGCTCGTAAGCACACATGTGACTGTAGTGCCGGGGCTGGAACTTCGGGGAAACTGTAAGGTGAGGCACAACTTTGGTTACAGGAGCCTCTTCTTTGGCGTTAGCTGGCATTTCTTTAAAAAGAAGGAGGAGGACATCACAGCACACAAACACTAACTCAACACCAACACAACACCTGAGTGTGTGAAACACCAACTCAACATCTGAGTGTGTGAAACACCAACACAACATCTGAGTGTGTGAAACACTAACTCAACATCTGAGTGTGTGAAACACTAACTCAACATCTGAGTGTGTGAAACACTAACTCAACATCTGAGTGTGTGAAACACTAACTCAACATCTGAGTGTGTGAAACACTAACTCAACACCAACACAACATCTGAGTGTGTGAAACACTAACTCAACATCTGAGTGTGTGAAACACTAACTCAACACCTGAGTGTGTGAAACACTAACTCAACACCTGAGTGTGTGAAACACTAACTCAACACCTGAGTGTGTGAAACACTAACTCAACATCTGAGTGTGTGAAACACTAACTCAACACCAACACAACATCTGAGTGTGTGAAACACTAACTCAACATCTGAGTGTGTGAAACACTAACTCAACACCAACACAACATCTGAGTGTGTGAAACACTAACTCAACACCAACACAACATCTGAGTGTGTGAAACACTAACTCAACATCTGAGTGTGTGAAACACTAACTCAACATCTGAGTGTGTGAAACACTAACTCAACATCTGAGTGTGTGAAACACTAACTCAACACCAACACAACATCTGAGTGTGTGAAACACTAACTCAACACCAACACAACATCTGAGTGTGTGAAACACTAACTCAACACCAACACAACATCTGAGTGTGTGAAACACTAACTCAACATCTGAGTGTGTGAAACACTAACTCAACATCTGAGTGTGTGAAACACTAACTCAACACCTGAGTGTGTGAAACACTAACAACATCTGAGTGTGTGAAACACTAACATAACATCTGAGTGTGTGAAACACTAACACAACATCTGAGTGTGTGAAACACCAACACAACACCTGAGTGTGTGAAACACTAACTCAACACCTGAGTGTGTGAAACACTAACACAACACCTGAGTGTGTGAAACACCAACACAACACCTGAGTGTGTGAAACACTAACTCAACATCTGAGTGTGTGAAACACTAACTCAACATCTGAGTGTGTGAAACACTAACTCAACATCTGAGTGTGTGAAACACTAACTCAACATCTGAGTGTGTGAAACACTAACTCAACATCTGAGTGTGTGAAACACTAACTCAACATCTGAGTGTGTGAAACACTAACTCAACACCTGAGTGTGTGAAACACTAACTCAACATCTGAGTGTGTGAAACACTAACTCAACACCTGAGTGTGTGAAACACTAACTCAACATCTGAGTGTGTGAAACACTAACTCAACATCTGAGTGTGTGAAACACTAACTCAACACCTGAGTGTGTGAAACACTAACTCAACATCTGAGTGTGTGAAACACTAACTCAACATCTGAGTGTGTGAAACACTAACTCAACATCTGAGTGTGTGAAACACTAACTCAACACCTGAGTGTGTGAAACACTAACTCAACATCTGAGTGTGTGAAACACTAACTCAACATCTGAGTGTGTGAAACACTAACTCAACATCTGAGTGTGTGAAACACTAACTCAACATCTGAGTGTGTGAAACACTAACTCAACATCTGAGTGTGTGAAACACTAACTCAACACCTGAGTGTGTGAAACACTAACTCAACACCTGAGTGTGTGAAACACTAACTCAACATCTGAGTGTGTGAAACACTAACTCAACATCTGAGTGTGTGAAACACTAACTCAACATCTGAGTGTGTGAAACACTAACTCAACATCTGAGTGTGTGAAACACCAACACAACACCTGAGTGTGTGAAACACTAACTCAACACCTGAGTGTGTGAAACACTAACTCAACATCTGAGTGTGTGAAACACTAACTCAACATCTGAGTGTGTGAAACACTAACTCAACACCTGAGTGTGTGAAACACTAACTCAACATCTGAGTGTGTGAAACACTAACTCAACATCTGAGTGTGTGAAACACTAACTCAACATCTGAGTGTGTGAAACACTAACTCAACATCTGAGTGTGTGAAACACTAACTCAACATCTGAGTGTGTGAAACACTAACTCAACATCTGAGTGTGTGAAACACCAACACAACACCTGAGTGTGTGAAACACCAACACAACACCTGAGTGTGTGAAACACTAACTCAACATCTGAGTGTGTGAAACACCAACACAACACCTGAGTGTGTGAAACACTAACTCAACACCTGAGTGTGTGAAACACTAACTCAACATCTGAGTGTGTGAAACACTAACTCAACACCTGAGTGTGTGAAACACTAACTCAACACCTGAGTGTGTGAAACACTAACTCAACACCTGAGTGTGTGAAACACTAACAACATCTGAGTGTGTGAAACACTAACTCAACACCTGAGTGTGTGAAACACTAACAACATCTGAGTGTGTGAAACACTAACTCAACACCTGAGTGTGTGAAACACTAACTCAACACCTGAGTGTGTGAAACACTAACTCAACACCTGAGTGTGTGAAACACTAACTCAACACCTGAGTGTGTGAAACACTAACTCAACATCTGAGTGTGTGAAACACTAACTCAACACCTGAGTGTGTGAAACACTAACTCAACACCTGAGTGTGTGAAACACTAACTCAACACCTGAGTGTGTGAAACACTAACTCAACACCTGAGTGTGTGAAACACTAACTCAACACCTGAGTGTGTGAAACACTAACTCAACATCTGAGTGTGTGAAACACTAACTCAACACCTGAGTGTGTGAAACACTAACACAACATCTGAGTGTGTGAAACACTAACTCAACACCTGAGTGTGTGAAACACTAGCTCAACATCTGAGTGTGTGAAACACTAACTCAACATCTGAGTGTGTGAAACACTAACTCAACACCTGAGTGTGTGAAACACTAACTCAACATCTGAGTGTGTGAAACACTAACTCAACATCTGAGTGTGTGAAACACTAACTCAACACCAACACAACATCTGAGTGTGTGAAACACTAACTCAACATCTGAGTGTGTGAAACACTAACTCAACATCTGAGTGTGTGAAACACTAACTCAACACCAACACAACATCTGAGTATGTGAAACACTAACTCAACATCTGAGTGTGTGAAACACTAACTCAACACCTGAGTGTGTGAAACACTAACACAACATCTGAGTGTGTGAAACACTAACTCAACACCTGAGTGTGTGAAACACTAACTCAACACCTGAGTGTGTGAAACACTAGCTCAACATCTGAGTGTGTGAAACACTAACTCAACATCTGAGTGTGTGAAACACTAACTCAACACCTGAGTGTGTGAAACACTAACTCAACATCTGAGTGTGTGAAACACTAACTCAACATCTGAGTGTGTGAAACACTAACTCAACACCAACACAACATCTGAGTGTGTGAAACACTAACTCAACATCTGAGTGTGTGAAACACTAACTCAACACCTGAGTGTGTGAAACACTAACTCAACATCTGAGTGTGTGAAACACTAACTCAACACCTGAGTGTGTGAAACACTAACTCAACACCTGAGTGTGTGAAACACTAACACAACACCTGAGTGTGTGAAACACTAACTCAACATCTGAGTGTGTGAAACACTAACTCAACACCTGAGTGTGTGAAACACTAACTCAACACCTGAGTGTGTGAAACACCAACACAACACCTGAGTGTGTGAAACACCAACACAACACCTGAGTGTGTGAAACACTAACTCAACATCTGAGTGTGTGAAACACCAACACAACACCTGAGTGTGTGAAACACTAACTCAACACCTGAGTGTGTGAAACACTAACTCAACATCTGAGTGTGTGAAACACTAACTCAACACCTGAGTGTGTGAAACACTAACTCAACATCTGAGTGTGTGAAACACTAACTCAACACCAACACAACATCTGAGTGTGTGAAACACTAACTCAACATCTGAGTGTGTGAAACACTAACTCAACACCAACACAACATCTGAGTGTGTGAAACACTAACTCAACACCTGAGTGTGTGAAACACTAACTCAACATCTGAGTGTGTGAAACACTAACTCAACACCAACACAACATCTGAGTGTGTGAAACACTAACTCAACATCTGAGTGTGTGAAACACTAACTCAACACCAACACAACATCTGAGTGTGTGAAACACTAACTCAACATCTGAGTGTGTGAAACACTAACTCAACATCTGAGTGTGTGAAACACTAACTCAACACCAACACAACATCTGAGTATGTGAAACACTAACTCAACATCTGAGTGTGTGAAACACTAACTCAACACCTGAGTGTGTGAAACACTAACTCAACACCTGAGTGTGTGAAACACTAACACAACACCTGAGTGTGTGAAACACTAACTCAACATCTGAGTGTGTGAAACACCAACACAACACCTGAGTGTGTGAAACACTAACTCAACACCTGAGTGTGTGAAACACCAACACAACACCTGAGTGTGTGAAACACCAACACAACACCTGAGTGTGTGAAACACTAACTCAACATCTGAGTGTGTGAAACACCAACACAACACCTGAGTGTGTGAAACACTAACTCAACACCTGAGTGTGTGAAACACTAACTCAACATCTGAGTGTGTGAAACACTAACTCAACATCTGAGTGTGTGAAACACTAACTCAACATCTGAGTGTGTGAAACACTAACTCAACATCTGAGTGTGTGAAACACTAACTCAACATCTGAGTGTGTGAAACACTAACTCAACATCTGAGTGTGTGAAACACTAACATAACATCTGAGTGTGTGAAACACTAACAACATCTGAGTGTGTGAAACACTAACATAACATCTGAGTGTGTGAAACACTAACACAACATCTGAGTGTGTGAAACACTAACTCAACACCTGAGTGTGTGAAACACTAACACAACACCTGAGTGTGTGAAACACCAACACAACACCTGAGTGTGTGAAACACTAACTCAACATCTGAGTGTGTGAAACACTAACTCAACATCTGAGTGTGTGAAACACTAACTCAACATCTGAGTGTGTGAAACACTAACTCAACATCTGAGTGTGTGAAACACTAACTCAACATCTGAGTGTGTGAAACACTAACTCAACATCTGAGTGTGTGAAACACTAACTCAACATCTGAGTGTGTGAAACACTAACTCAACACCTGAGTGTGTGAAACACTAACTCAACATTCACACACTCAACATCTGAGTGTGTGAAACACTAACTCAACACCTGAGTGTGTGAAACACTAACTCAACACCTGAGTGTGTGAAACACTAACTCAACATCTGAGTGTGTGAAACACTAACTCAACATCTGAGTGTGTGAAACACCAACACAACACCTGAGTGTGTGAAACACCAACACAACACCTGAGTGTGTGAAACACTAACTCAACATCTGAGTGTGTGAAACACCAACACAACACCTGAGTGTGTGAAACACTAACTCAACACCTGAGTGTGTGAAACACTAACTCAACATCTGAGTGTGTGAAACACTAACTCAACACCTGAGTGTGTGAAACACTAACAACATCTGAGTGTGTGAAACACTAACTCAACACCTGAGTGTGTGAAACACTAACTCAACACCTGAGTGTGTGAAACACCAACACAACACCTGAGTGTGTGAAACACTAACTCAACACCTGAGTGTGTGAAACACTAACTCAACATCTGAGTGTGTGAAACACCAACACAACACCTGAGTGTGTGAAACACTAACTCAACACCTGAGTGTGTGAAACACTAACTCAACATCTGAGTGTGTGAAACACTAACTCAACACCTGAGTGTGTGAAACACTAACAACATCTGAGTGTGTGAAACACTAACTCAACACCTGAGTGTGTGAAACACTAACTCAACACCTGAGTGTGTGAAACACTAACTCAACACCTGAGTGTGTGAAACACTAACTCAACACCTGAGTGTGTGAAACACTAACTCAACACCTGAGTGTGTGAAACACTAACTCAACATCTGAGTGTGTGAAACACTAACTCAACACCTGAGTGTGTGAAACACTAACACAACATCTGAGTGTGTGAAACACTAACTCAACACCTGAGTGTGTGAAACACTAACTCAACACCTGAGTGTGTGAAACACTAACTCAACATCTGAGTGTGTGAAACACTAACTCAACACCTGAGTGTGTGAAACACTAACACAACATCTGAGTGTGTGAAACACTAACTCAACACCTGAGTGTGTGAAACACTAACTCAACATCTGAGTGTGTGAAACACTAACTCAACATCTGAGTGTGTGAAACACTAACTCAACACCTGAGTGTGTGAAACACTAACTCAACATCTGAGTGTGTGAAACACTAACTCAACATCTGAGTGTGTGAAACACTAACTCAACACCTGAGTGTGTGAAACACTAACTCAACACCTGAGTGTGTGAAACACTAACTCAACATCTGAGTGTGTGAAACACTAACTCAACACCTGAGTGTGTGAAACACTAACTCAACATCTGAGTGTGTGAAACACTAACTCAACATCTGAGTGTGTGAAACACTAACTCAACATCTGAGTGTGTGAAACACTAACTCAACATCTGAGTGTGTGAAACACTAACTCAACATCTGAGTGTGTGAAACACTAACTCAACACCTGAGTGTGTGAAACACTAACTCAACACCTGAGTGTGTGAAACACTAACTCAACACCTGAGTGTGTGAAACACTAACTCAACATCTGAGTGTGTGAAACACTAACTCAACACCTGAGTGTGTGAAACACTAACTCAACATCTGAGTGTGTGAAACACTAACTCAACATCTGAGTGTGTGAAACACTAACTCAACATCTGAGTGTGTGAAACACTAACTCAACATCTGAGTGTGTGAAACACTAACTCAACATCTGAGTGTGTGAATGAGACTGACCTCCGCTCTCGATGAGGACGTCCAGGAGCTCGTCCATCTGCTGGCTGCGCACCATCTGCTGGAACACACACATACACACACCGGGTCAGTGATCCACGCTTTCAGCACACCCGTCAGACGCTCAACGCCTGTTCTGTGCAAGCTGGTTTACGCCACGTCATGAAAAACTATAGAAAGCTAATTGTGATATTTTATCTCACAATTCTGACTTTTCCCGCCTCACAATTCTAGTTATCTCTAACTCTGAAATCAAGTCAGAATTACGAGAAATAAAGTCAGGGTTTAGAGAAAAGTCAGAATTACAAGAAATGAAGTCAGGATTACGAGAAATTAAGTCAGAATTATGAGAAATAAAGTCAGGATTTAGAGAAATAAAGTCAGGATTTAGAGAAATAAAGTCAGGATTTAGAGAAATAAAGTCAGGGTTTAGAGAAATAAAGTCAGGCTTTAGAGAAATAAAGTAAGGATTAAAATAAGGAAATTAATTAATCGTTATTTTACATTTAGGCCTAATTATTCATTTCTGTACCAGAACACTACTGTTAGACTTTGTAAGTTTGTTATTTAATATTCATCTCTGCTTGTAATTTGTGTATTTTTTCTTATTTTATTACTTGACTGTTTGTTTTTAAGAAGGTTTGAACTTTATCAGTTAGGCTAGTAGTTTTTGCTGTGGTATTGGAGTACTTCAAGTAATAAATAAAAATGTATTTATTATATATTTTAGTTAAAAAAAGTTTGCTGATCCGAAAAATGATCCGATACGTGGCTCAAAAACCATAAATGATCCGAACCGTGAGTTTTGTGATCCGTTGCACCACAGCTAACTGTCAGTGTCGGAGGGGTTTCCCTGAAGCACACAGGACTGTAACGCACAGGAAAGCTCTACAGACGCAGCAGAAGTGTGTGTGTGTGTGTGTTTGTGAGAGCGGTGAGTGTGTGAGAGTGTGTGTGTACCTGTTTCACAGCCTCCTCATAACACGGGGGTTTACTGAGGGACACAGGACAGTCTGAGCTACAGAAGACAGAGCTGGATGTGGGAGGCTGGGGCTCGAGGGGCCGGGGAGAGTGAGATCGAGCCTCCTACATGAGGAGACAAGCGTTACACAGGAGCGAGAGGGACGCGAGACGGTGTGTGTGTGTGTGTGTGTGTGCGGAAACGATATTCCTCAGGAGGATGGTGTAAACTCTGACCCAATGACAAGCATATTATGTGAGAATCTGGACCAATTCAAAGATGTGCAACAAAACATTGGTCAACCATCTTTAACCCTCTGGTGCTTTTTGCGTGTCGGACAAAAATGACTGATTTTTTTTATTTTTTATGAAAGGAATGTAGTATGTACTATATTTTAGTTTGATAATGTTTTTGGTTTAATATTTTGTATTTTTAGGGATTTTATGGCAATAAATTATATTTACGCTGTATTTATAATCCATTTATTCACTTTTTGAGTGTTGGCCATGAAAATTTAATTTCCAACTTAAACTGGTAAATCTTGAATGCTTTAGAGCGACAGACTGAAGTTTGATCTCTTTTTAAAGACGACACTTGGCAGATTATTGCTGAAGTGAAAAAAAGTGAACTTAAAAAAAAAAGAAAAAAAAAATGTTTATTGCTATGAAAAATGTGCAAAAATATCACGATTTATCTTTCGATTTTTATATGAAATCTATATTTTCAAAAACATGTTTTACTCTAAAACGGCAAGAAACCCAAAGCCATAAATCTAAACAAGTTGTGTTCAGAATGTGAGTGTGATATGTCAGTAAATGATCTCGCAGTGAGATGTTGTTCGGCTGCAGTACCGAATGCTTCCACTAGAGGAAACTCTCTCATTTACAGTGCGGCATTTCTGACCGCGAGGAGCACAAGTGTGACTGTTGTTTTCAGGACCATTTAACCTGTTCAGATCATGTCCATGATTTTTTTTGTGTTCACACAGAAAGTGCCAAAACCTTTACCAAGTTTCGTACCATTTCGATGAAGTTAAAAAATCAAATAAATAAAAAAACGTAAAAATTTTTGGTCAAAAATGACTGGGGAGCACCAACAGACGACCAGCGTAATTGAGACTTACTGTTGCAGGAGGTGCAGAACAGAATATGTGACGCGTGAGTGAGTGAGTGAGTGAGTGAGTGAGTGAGTGAGTGAGTGAGTGAGTGAGTGAGTGAGTGAGTGAGTGAGTAGAACTGGACTTCTTCACGTACTTTCTGCTGCAGGTTTGCGCTCTTGCTCTTGGACGAGCCTCTGGGGGTCATGCTGTTCTCTGGACTCGTGTAGAGCGACTGAAGGCTTCTGTGGTCGGATGGATACGAGCAGCTCGACTGACACACACTTTTCTGCTGTAACTGTGGCAGAGAGAGATGTTTCAGCAGCCAGTCTGTGATTAGAGCTTAAAACACGGGCCAAGTGCTTTGCATTTATGTTGGTTTTGAAAAACTTTTATACTATTTTCAACAAGAGATTAAATTTCATGACTCTAGGATGACTTGAGGGTGAGTAAATCATGGGGTAATTTTCATTTTTGGGTGAACTGTCCCTTTAATGAACAGGTGTGTGTGAGATGGACGCACCTGCATGTTGCGAGCGGGTCGGTGCGAGTCTCTCAGCAGGAACGGTTGGACAGGCGACTCGGGCTGAGGACTGGACGAGGGTTTAGTGACGGTAGACTCCGGAGGAGAGCACTGAGGACTCATGAAGGCGGAGAGACTCGGGTCGCAGTGACCCACACACACTCCGTTCCCCTGCTCCGAGGACAGCGGGCAGCTGGAGGACACGTGCTCCTGCTTCACCGACACGCCGTAGCCCTGCTGGACCTGACCCGGAGGCTCCATGATCACGGGACACTCGCGGCTCCTCTTGTGGAGCTCAAAGCGCAGCTCCTCCACCTGCCTCTGCTCCTGCTGGAGCTTCCAGCGCAACTCCTCGATCACCTTCTGCTTCTCCACCAGCATCTTGTCCTTCTCCGCGTCCGGGCCGAGGGGTGGAGACGACAGCGTGCCGTCGCTGAAGCTGTCGGGCAACGAGAGGTCCGAGGAGGCCGGGGAGATGGGAGGCGAGGAGCCGCTGCTACAGAACGGGTAGAGGCCGGGCCCGTGGGACGCCGGGGACTGATAGGAGGATCCGCTGGGAGTCACGGGGAACGGGCCGGTGCTGATGTCCCCGGAGCCCGATGGAGAAGCACAGCTGGAGTCTTTAAAGGGACGCAGGCGCTCGATGAGAGACGTTTTGGTGCCGGAGACGGGGAGGCCTCGTATGCGCAGTTGCTGTCGCAGTTCGGACACCTGAAGACACAGAAGACAAGAGTTTCAGGCCTTAGAAGAAGACGCGCTTTTTTGATTTAAAGGGGACATATCATGATTTTTCTGCGTTTAAGTGCTATAATCGGGCCCCCGGAGCATCTACCAACCCAGAAAACG
The DNA here is from genome assembly GCF_949152265.1 of Phoxinus phoxinus. Lineage (NCBI taxonomy): Eukaryota > Metazoa > Chordata > Actinopteri > Cypriniformes > Leuciscidae > Phoxinus > Phoxinus phoxinus. The sequence goes on from NC_136896.1 coordinate 31,664,343, forward strand.
TGAAAAGTGACTGTTTTGGTGAGCCTTTCTCTTTACAAAGTTTCGTACCATTCCGATGAAGAAAAAAATCTTAAACAAAACAAAAGTAAAACATTTTGGTCAAAAATGAGCGAAGAGCACATATAAGCTTTGGGTCATCATCAGTACCTTCAGGTCGTCCAGGTTGTTGGGCAGCGGCGCGGGACTGATGGAGTTGATAGAGTTAATGGAGTTGATGGAGGACGGACTGCAGTAGTTGCTCTTCACTGGAGACGACGAGCAGCTGCTACTGCCTGCTGACGCACATGAGGCCTGCTGCTCAGCGGACGACCTGACACACACACACACACAAGTGAGAATGCTGGAACAACTCTTGTCAGTAAATAAAAAAACACCAGTTTTTACTGAAAAGTGCCTATAATAATGTTGTAATAAATGGCCATAACTTGCTTTACATGTGGACAAAATTTCATTGGAAATCTATAACATCCAAGTATAACTTTCAGTACAACATATGGAATGTCACTGGGGTGGCTCCAGCCTGAGAAGCCGTACCGTAGAAGAATACACATATGGGATCACCGCAGGGATCACTAAATACGGACCCAGCCTAGTACAGGTTGACAAGCATACGAGTGCTAGGCCTGGCGAACGAATGGGACAGAGAAAGACCAGCCGGGGTCGTGCCGGGGTCTCAGGATCACGTGAGCTAGCCGGGCCGAATTCTAGGCATGTATGCAGGTCCCCTACCCTCTTGATGGAGGCCAATGCAACCAGGAGTACTGTCTTTGAAGACATAATTTTTAACTCTGCTGACTGCAAAGGCTCAAAAGGTGGTCTCTGAAGAGTCGAAAGGACCAGAGACGACATCCCATCGATTTGGTATCGAGAGTGGGCTAGGAGGATTTAGTCTCCACACCCCCCTCAGGAACCTGATGATCAGGTCGTGCTTTCCCAGCGACTTACCGCAACTGCATCGTGATGTGCGGCGATAGCGGCACCATACACTTTAAGGGTGGAGGGAGACAGCTTTCGCTCCAACCCTTCTTACAGGAAGGAAAGCACAACTCTGATCCTGGTGAGAATAACACCACTCAACGAACAGGTTTCACTTAAACGCATAGAGGCGCCTCGTAGAAGGGGCTCTAGCGGAATTGATGGTGTCAACTGCAGCCTGGGGTAGATCACCTAGAATCTCCGCGTCCCGTCCAGGGACCAGGCATGGAGTTTCCAGAGGTCTGGACGCGGGTGCCATAGGGTGCTCCGTCTCTGAGAGAGCAGGTCCTTCCTCAGAGGAATGGGCCACGGAGGGGCTGTCGCGAGGAGCACTAGTCCAGGGAAACGGGTCCGGTTGGGCCAATATGGCGCAACGAGCAAGACCTGCTCCTCGTCCTCTCTGACCTTACACAGGATCTGTGCAAGAAGGCTCACTGGGGGAAACGGATATATTCGTAGGCCCCGGGGCCAGCTGTGTGCCAGTGCATCTGTGCCGAGGGTTCTGTCAGTCAGGGAGAAGAACAACTGGCAATGTGATGTGTCCGGGGGGAGGCAAAAAGATCTACCTGTGCACCCCCGAAGTGCCTCCACATCAGCTGGACCACCTGGGGATGGAGTCGCCACTCTCCCGGAAGCGTAAGCTGTCGTGAGAGCTGGTCGACAGCACGGGTGAGCAGGCCCAGAATGTGAGTGGCACGAAGCGACCTCAGATGCTTCTGACTCCAGAGGAGGAGATGCGGGCGAGTTGTTTAATGCGGCGGGAGCGTAGACCAGAACACAGCCACTGCTGCTCGCTGGCGATAGAAAACGTCGTACACCGCCAAGCGCGCCCTCTAGGGACCCAGAGGTTTCAGAAATTGCTCTTTCAATTAAGTTTCCTTTATAGGACACAATGATTGGAGTGTGTACATGATGGAGTTTATCCAGTGGTGTGTGTGTTCTGACAGCTATCTGAACGGCGTTTGGACTCACTTGTGCTGGTTGATGTGGTAGCTGAAGCTGGTCTGCGAGTGTGTCTGCGAGTGTGTCTGCGAGTGTGTCTGCGAGTGTGTCTGTGAGTGTGTCTGCGAGTGTGTCTGCGAGTGTGTCTGCGAGTGTGTCTGCGAGTGTGTCTGCGAGTGTGTCTGCGAGTGTGTGTGTTCTGACAGCTATCTGAACGGCGTTTGGACTCACCTGTGGTGGTTGATGTGGTAGCTGAAGCTGGTCTGCGAGTGTGTCTGCGAGTGTGTGTGCGAGTGTGTCTGCGAGTGTGTCTGCGAGTGTGTCTGCGAGTGTGTCTGCGAGTGTGTGTGTTCTGACAGCTATCTGAACGGCGTTTGGACTCACCTGTGCTGGTTGATGTGGTAGCTGAAGCTGGTCTGCGAGCGTGTCTGCGAGCGTGTCTGCGAGCGTGTCTGCGAGCGTGTCTGCGAGCGTGTCTGCGAGCGTGTCTGCGAGCGTGTCTGCGAGCGTGTCTGCGAGCGTGTCTGCGAGCGTGTCTGCGAGCGTGTCTGCGAGCGTGTCTGCGAGCGTGTCTGCGAGCGTGTCTGCGAGCGTGTGTGTTCTGACAGCTATCTGAACGGCGTTTGGACTCACCTGTGCTGGTTGATGTGGTAGCTGAAGCTGGTCTGCGAGTGTGTCTGCGAGTGTGTGTGCTTCTGCTGGCTGAGGATCTGCAGCTGGAGGAAGAGCTGCTGTTGCTGGAGCAGACGAGCGTACGCCGAGTCCATCTGAGCCGGAGGAGAGCGCTCGGCCTTCTGGTCCGGTGGGATGTACTGGTGGTACTTCAGCTTCTTCACTTTAGGCTTGATGTCTTTGGGTTTCTTGTGGCGGTTCTTCTCCGACACTTTGGACTGCTGTGCACATAAGAACAGAGCATGAGCAGATATCAGATGTACAGTGAGCTGAGTATCTGATGAGGAGTTGAGTTTACCTTGACCATGGCTTGAACTGGGATCGGTGTTGTTCCCTGGCCGTCGCTCATGTTCTCCTCTGGGGTTTGAGCGCCGCCGTCTTTGCTCTGAGGGCCCTTAATAATACATTGTTATACCGTTAAATGAGGATTAATGATTGATTGATATCAACCCTGTAAAGCCTGACATATAATATTAATACTAGTCAGAAAAAGCTTATTTTTTTTCCATTTTCTTTTTAATGGAACAGTTTATTGAACCTTTAGACAAAAAAAATCATGTGTTTTTTGTTAAGAATCATATTTGATCCATCAGGCATTTATGGCCAATAGTCTGCTGCGAATATAGAGGAAAAACAGCTTTCAGTTGCTATTTCTAGATATAATAATCAACACTCAAATAACAAATTGGATGCAAAACGTCAACTGCATATAAGGCAGTTTTTGCATTAACTTCTAAATCTAATTATATGTTTAACTCCAATTCCTTTAGATATTTTTAACATACATTATTTTAAACATCAAGCTGTGGAAACTGAATGTTTGCCTGATGTAAATTATATGATATTTTGTCTCATAAGCTGTTTTATTGACGTCTTTCCGCCTTTGAAACACTGAGCGATTACACGAGTTATGATTACTTTCAGTAAGTTGTACTGTATCTTTAAAGAGCGAATTGAATTGTCAAAGATTACACTTAGTTTCTTATCGAACGCAACAAAACGTGATTATTGGTGGTTAATGGTGGTGTTTAGGCTACAACAATCGTGTACACATACGACACACGGAAATTTGCAGGACGAATGCGTGTAGGCCAACACACCTCAAATAACCTTTTAATCAAATGTCAAGGAAGAAAAGTTAGTTTTGTGACAAAGTAAAGTGGTCAACCTTCCCGTCTCTCTCTTGAATCCACACTGAGTGAGTTAAACTGCAGTTCCTCCACTGGCCACCAGAGGCTGCAGAAGAGACTCAACCCCATAGACCCGCATGTTAACACGCCCAACTCTACAGAAGAACACACGTTTACAGTCTGATGACTAGACTGAAACTATCCATCAGATGACAGAGGGACTGCATGCGTTTTAGAGAGCGTATCAAATATGAATCAGAAGTCTTAAAGGGTTAAACAAATATAAATAATGTCTTCTGTTAAACATTTCTGCAAAGGTCAATCCTTGGAGTTTCCATAAGTTGGTACGCGGGTGACATTGTTTATAAGATTTATGTATATTTCCCAAGTACTTTGCATTTAATAAATGCCACACATGAGGTGATAATTATTAAACATGTACATAATTTACAGCTTTCACAAGCCGCAGCGCTAAAGTAAATATTCCGCACACGCTTTTACTCCGTGTGTTTGTAGCAACAGTGATGATGATGCCAGGCACATACAGCGGGTCGTTTATCACCACCAGAGAACGGGCAATCATTCTAACATTCACAAACACTGATCTCCGGCTCCGAGTCAGAGCTGTCGGACGACGCTGAGCAGAGCCTGCAGTTCCCTGGACCACCACAGGGGGCAGCGGAGCTCACCACCCGAGCCTCTACACGCGGGGGAGTGTCATTCCACTTCTCTAACTGGAGTTAGTGTGTTAGTTAAAGAAATTGCTTGTTAAGGACTACAACAAGCGGCTGGTAGTGACATCACCAACCCTAAAATTTACATAAACTCCGCCCCCTGACCGCGATTTATAGATCAAGACAGAATATGCTAATCAATGACTAGCTAATAACATTAAACATCATTGTCTGACTCCGATCTGAACATAAAAGCCAAAAAGTTTTTTACATTTTCAGTGCGTGTGTGTGTGTGTGCGTGAGGTAATCGAAGCTGCTAAGGACACAAGCTCTTGAAGCTCCGCCCCCTGTGCCGGGAGCAGCAGATCATTTGCATTTAAAGGGACAGAGACAAAACGGTGTGTTTTTGCAAACCCTCAAAAAGTGACTTTAACATGCGATATAAAAATATCTGTGGGATATCTTGAGCTAAAACTTCACACACACACTCTGGGGACATCAGAGATTTACATCTTGTGAGAAGGGCATTTTACACGAGTGTGTGTGTGTGACTCAAGTGTTCAGTGTCAGTGTGTGTAAGTGACTCAAGTGTTCAGTGTGAGTGTGTGTAAGTGACTCACGTGTTCAGTGTGAGTGTGTGTAAGTGACTCACGTGTTCAGTGTGAGTGTGTGTAAGTGACTCACGTGTTCAGTGTGAGTGTGTGTAAGTGACTCACGTGTTCAGTGCGAGTGTGTGTAAGTGACTCACGTGTTCAGTGCGAGTGTGTGTAAGTGACTCACGTGTTCAGTGCGAGTGTGTGTAAGTGACTCACGTGTTCAGTGTGAGTGTGTGTAAGTGACTCACGTGTTCGGTGCGAGTGTGTGTAAGTGACTCAAGTGTTCAGTGTGAGTGTGTGTAAGTGACTCACGTGTTCAGTGTGAGTGTGTGTAAGTGACTCACGTGTTCAGTGTGAGTGTGTGTAAGTGACTCAAGTGTTCAGTGTGAGTGTGTGTAACTGACTCAGGTGTTCAGTGTGAGTGTGTGTAAGTGACTCACGTGTTCAGTGCGAGTGTGTGTAAGTGACTCACGTGTTCGGTGCGAGTGTGTGTAAGTGACTCACGTGTTCGGTGCGAGTGTGTGTAAGTGACTCACGTGTTCAGTGTGAGTGTGTGTAAGTGACTCACGTGTTCGGTGTGAGTGTGTGTAAGTGACTCACGTGTTCGGTGTGAGTGTGTGTAAGTGACTCACGTGTTCAGTGCGAGTGTGTTTAAGTGACTCAGGTGTTCGGTGCGAGTGTGTGTAAGTGACTCACGTGTTCGGTGCGAGTGTGTGTAAGTGACTCACGTGTTCAGTGTGAGTGTGTGTAAGTGACTCACGTGTTCAGTGTGAGTGTGTGTAAGTGACTCAGGTGTTCAGTGTGAGTGTGTGTAAGTGACTCACGTGTTCAGTGTGAGTGTGTGTAAGTGACTCAGGTGTTCAGTGTGAGCGTGTGTAAGTGACTCACGTGTTCAGTGTGAGTGTGTGTAAGTGACTCACGTGTTCAGTGTGAGCGTGTGTAAGTGACTCACGTGTTCAGTGTGAGTGTGTGTAAGTGACTCACGTGTTCAGTGTGAGTGTGTGTAAGTGACTCACGTGTTCAGTGTGAGTGTGTGTAAGTGACTCACGTGTTCAGTGTGAGTGTGTGTAAGTGACTCACGTGTTCAGTGTGAGTGTGTGTAAGTGACTCACGTGTTCAGTGTGAGTGTGTGTAAGTGACTCACGTGTTCAGTGTGAGTGTGTGTAAGTGACTCAGGTGTTCAGTGTGAGTGTGTGTAAGTGACTCACGTGTTCAGTGTGAGTGTGTGTAAGTGACTCACGTGTTCAGTGTGAGCGTGTGTAAGTGACTCACGTGTTCAGTGTGAGTGTGTGTAAGTGACTCACGTGTTCAGTGTGAGCGTGTGTAAGTGACTCACGTGTTCAGTGTGAGTGTGTGTAAGTGACTCACGTGTTCAGTGTGAGTGTGTGTAAGTGACTCACGTGTTCAGTGTGAGTGTGTGTAAGTGACTCAGGTGTTCAGTGTGAGTGTGTGTAAGTGACTCACGTGTTCAGTGTGAGTGTGTGTAAGTGACTCACGTGTTCAGTGTGAGTGTGTGTAAGTGACTCACGTGTTCAGTGTGAGTGTGTGTGTAAGTGACTCACGTGTTCAGTGTGAGTGTGTGTAAGTGACTCAAGTGTTCAGTGTGAGTGTGTGTAAGTGACTCACGTGTTCAGTGCGAGTGTGTGTAAGTGACTCAGGTGTTCGCTGCGAGTGTGTGTAAGTGACTCACGTGTTCAGTGTGAGTGTGTGTAAGTGACTCAGGTGTTCAGTGTGAGTGTGTGTAAGTGACTCACGTGTTCGGTGCGAGTGTGTGTAAGTGACTCACGTGTTCAGTGTGAGTGTGTGTAAGTGACTCACGTGTTCAGTACCAGTGTGTGTAAGTGACTCAGGTGTTCGCTGCGAGTGTGTGTAAGTGACTCACGTGTTCAGTGTGAGTGTGTGTAAGTGACTCACGTGTTCGGTGCGAGTGTGTGTAAGTGACTCACGTGTTCAGTGTGAGTGTGTGTAAGTGACTCACGTGTTCAGTGTCAGTGTGTGTAAGTGACTCAGGTGTTCAGTGTGAGTGTGTGTAAGTGACTCACGTGTTCAGTGTGAGCGTGTGTAAGTGACTCACGTGTTCAGTGTGAGTGTGTGTAAGTGACTCACGTGTTCAGTGTGAGCGTGTGTAAGTGACTCACGTGTTCAGTGTGAGTGTGTGTAAGTGACTCAGGTGTTCAGTGTGAGTGTGTGTAAGTGACTCACGTGTTCAGTGTGAGTGTGTGTAAGTGACTCACGTGTTCAGTGTGAGTGTGTGTAAGTGACTCACGTGTTCAGTGTCAGTGTGTGTAAGTGACTCAGGTGTTCAGTGTGAGTGTGTGTAAGTGACTCACGTGTTCAGTGTCAGTGTGTGTAAGTGACTCAGGTGTTCAGTGTGAGTGTGTGTAAGTGACTCACGTGTTCAGTGTGAGTGTGTGTAAGCGACTCACGTGTTCAGTGTGAGTGTGTGTAAGTGACTCACGTGTTCGGTGTGAGAGTGTGTAAGTGACTCACGTGTTCAGTGTGAGTGTGTGTAAGTGACTCACGTGTTCAGTGTGAGTGTGTGTAAGTGACTCAGGTGTTCAGTGTGAGTGTGTGTAAGTGACTCACGTGTTCAGTGTGAGTGTGTGTAAGTGACTCACGTGTTCAGTGTGAGTGTGTGTAAGTGACTCACGTGTTCAGTGTGAGTGTGTGTAAGTGACTCACGTGTTCAGTGTGAGTGTGTGTAAGTGACTCACGTGTTCGGTGTGCGTGTAAGTGACTCACGTGTTCAGTGTGAGTGTGTGTAAGTGACTCACGTGTTCGGTGTGCGTGTGTGTGTAAGTGACTCACGTGTTCAGTGTGAGTGTGTGTAAGTGACTCACGTGTTCAGTGTGAGTGTGTGTAAGTGACTCACGTGTTCGGTGTGCGTGTGTGTGTAAGTGACTCACGTGTTCAGTGTGAGTGTGTGTAAGTGACTCACGTGTTCAGTGTGAGTGTGTGTAAGTGACTCACGTGTTCAGTGTGAGTGTGTGTAAGTGACTCACGTGTTCAGTGTGAGTGTGTGTAAGTGACTCACGTGTTCGGTGTGAGTGTGTGTAAGTGACTCACGTGTTCAGTGTGAGTGTGTGTAAGTGACTCACGTGTTCGGTGTGAGTGTGTGTGTAAGTGACTCACGTGTTCGGTGTGAGAGTGTGTGTAAGTGACTCACGTGTTCAGTGTGAGTGTGTGTAAGTGACTCACGTGTTCGGTGTGAGAGTGTGTGTAAGTGACTCACGTGTTCGGTGTGAGTGTGTGTAAGTGACTCACGTGTTCGGTGTGAGTGTGTGTTGGCGAGCTCTTGTTCTCTGAGAGTGACTCTGGAGAAAGACTCTCGCTGCTGCTCTCCTCCTCAAACACATACGAGTCCTCGGGTCTCGGGAGCTTCCCATGGGAACCTGAGAGAAGAGGGACAGTGAGATACGGGACACACACACACACAAGGATAACAGATCAATCTAACCCTATTAGAGACTAACAGAGATGAGATGAGACAGTGTGTGTGTGTGTGTGTGTGTGTGTCTGACACACACATCGGGGTTCAGCTGAGACGATGGACATCTAAACGCCTGCAGTGTTTGAGTACAAGCCTCTGAATCTGTGTAAATATTTGAGTAAAAGTCTGTTTGCGTCTGATGTGTGTGTGCTACTGTTGAACACTCTTACTTACACAGTCATGCGGTGTGTGTGTGTGTGTGTGTGTGATGGGCAGGTTCAGGGGTCGGGTTAGTGTGTGTGTGTGCTACTGTTGAACACCCTTACTTACACCTCTGCACGAGTGTGTGTGTGTGTGTGTGTGTGTGTGTGTGTGTGTGTGTGTGTGTGTGTGTGTGTGTGAAAAAAAACATTTCCATTACTCATTAGCAATAAAATGTCCATAAAAAACAAACAAACAAGTTCTTTCATTCATTTACTTTTATCTTCTAAACGACTAAATAAACAATTCATAAAAACCGTATATATCTGGAAATATTAATGCACAATATTAATGGTAAGTATAAAAGCGTCTCAATGATACAAAAATAACAGGTTCAAAAGAAACGTTTTGGAACATTATGAAAACTATATTTCAGAATATATGACAGAATATTTCTGTCCGCTGAATGTGACAATAACAATAACACTGGTTCAAAAGTAACATTTTCATAACTTTATGTGAACATTATCAACAGGTTCTTCTGCATATCTGTGCACACACACACACACACACACACACACACACTGTGTTGAGGAGAATGTGTCTTCAGATGTGAGAGATTCCTCAGAATCCGCTGAACAAACACACTTGATGTCGGAGTGTGTGTTTACTACGCGCTCAGCCGTGTGTGTTCTCCTCAGATCACATGTCTCAGACACACTGATGTAAACACTGGCATGTTCCCGCAGCGGTGTGTAAACGCAGAGCATGAGGTCGCGGACGGCGGTGTATATGAACAAACAGCAGCTGTGTTTAGATCCACGCGCTCAGAGATCAAGTGAACGTCCAGGTTTCTGTGTTTGACTCGCTGTGAGTTATGCGTCTCCACACACACACTACCTCAGCAGACGAGACGCTGCACTTCAGATTAAAACTGCCTTTATACAGTCAAATCATCAATATAGTCAGACCTTCAACATCTCACATTATCAGTTTATTCTATAGTTTATAAAATGGTGATAAAATATGAGCAGAACTCAGTTGATATCTGACAGGTTTTGTCCATCCTTCTGTTAGACTGTCTCTCTCTCTCTCACACACACACACACACACACACACACAGGTTTTATCCATCCTTCTGTTAGACTGTCTCACTCTCACACACACACACACACACACACACACACACACACACACACACACACACACACACACACACACACACACACACACACACACACACACACACACACACACACACACACACACACACACACACACACACACACACACACACACACAGGTTTTGTCCGTCCTTCTGTTAGACTGTCTCACACACACACACAGGTTTTGTCCATCCTTCTGTTAGACTGTCTCACACACACACACACACACACACACACACACACACACACACACACAGGTTTTGTCTGTCCTTCTGTTAGACTCTCACACACACACACACACAGGTTTTGTCCGTCCTTCTGTTAGACTGTCTCACACACACACACACACACACACACACACACACACACACACACACACACACACACACACACACACACTGTATCACACATGAATTATGTTGAATATCTGTCAGCTGTTAAATTTCACTACACAATTAGATAATACCAGTTTAGCTCAACCAGCAGAACATGACCAGCTCAACGTGTCCCGATCAGTTCTGCTCACACATTTGTATAAATGTTACTGTAAACTGAAGAATTATTGGGTATAATATGTCACAGTTTACTGTATTCTGCTCTCCTCACTTACAGAAATGAACTATAACTACAATATCACAGATGATATCTGGTGTGAATAATGTTTGGTGGGACTGTAGCTGAAGATTGCATATGCGTGTCGTAATCTGCTTTTATTAGAGAACTTTGAATAAAGTCTCTGTTCAAATGTGCATTAAAATGAAGCTCTGATGATTCACTGATGCACCCACAGCTGTTTCCATCCACAGTTGAGAAGTTAACTTGGAATAGTGCATAAAACATGGGGATGGAAACACAGCTGGTGCGGAAAGAGTTAAACATGTTGAGGTCAACTTTCTACACTGTGACTGAAAGAAAACAATAATACAAATTATTATTGTTACTAATACTATTATTATACATATTGTATTTATTCTCATATTCTCTTCTATGTCTATAAATAAAATAATAATGGCATTGCACAGATGTGTGTTTTCTTCACACACACGGAGATAGAATCAGCTGCTCACTGGGCCTCGTCACAATATCACACACCGTCCAACATCAACAAGTGGAGGAAATAACTCTCACACACACACACTAGTGAGTGTGACGTGTGTGTGTGTGTGTGTGTGTGTGTGTGTGTGTGTGTGTGTGTGTGTGTGTGCCCAGCAGAGAACCTGATTGAAAGCAGTCCCTGCACTGCAGCCGGCAGCTCAGATATCAGATCTGTTCAGATCAGAAGACAATTTGAGTGTGTGTGTGTGTGTGTGTGTGTGTGTGTGTGTGTGTGTGTGTGTGTGTGTGTGTGTGTGTGTGTGTGTGTGTGTGTGTGTGAGAGAGTGAGAGAGTGAGTGAGTGAGTGAGTGAGTGAGTGAGTGAGTGAGTGAGTGAGTGAGTGAGTGAGTGAGTGAGTGAGTGAGTGAGTGAGTGAGTGAGTGAGTGAGTGAGAGTGAGTGAGTGAGTGAGTGATCGAGTGAGTGAGAGTGAGTGAGTGAGTGAGTGAGAGTGAGTGAGTGATCGAGTGAGTGAGTGTGTGTGAGTGAGTGAGTGTGTGTGAGTGAGTGAGAGTGAGTGAGTGAGTGAGAGTGAGTGAGTGAGTGAGTGAGTGAGTGAGTGAGTGAGTGAGTGAGTGAGTGAGTGATCGAGTGAGTGAGAGTGAGTGAGTGAGTGAGTGAGTGAGTGAGTGAGTGAGAGTGAGTGAGTGAGTGAGTGAGAGTGAGTGAGTGAGTGAGTGATCGAGTGAGTGAGTGTGTGTGTGCGCTCTTTGATACCAATCTTTCATTTGAAAGTCATGTGTCTAGTATCTGTAAAACCGCTTTCTTCCATCTTAAAAATATATATAAATTACGTCATATGCTCTCAATAAATAATGCGGAACAATTAATTCATGTGTTCATGAGCTCAAGGCTAGATTATTGTAATGCTCTACTGGGTGGTTGCCCTGCACGCTTAACAAACAAACTACAGCTAGTTCAAAACGCAGCCGCTCGAGTTCTTACTAGAACTAGGAAGTATGACCATATTAGCCCCGTTCTGTCAACACTGCATTGGCTGCCTATTAAGCATCGTATACATGTTAAAATATTGCTGATCACTTACAAAGCACTAAATGGTTTATCTCCGCAGTTCTTGAGCGAGCTCTTAACGCATTATAGTCCTTCACGTCTACTGCCATCTCACAACTCCGGCCAGTTAATAATACCTAGAATATCAGAATCGACTGCTGGCGGTAGATCCTTTTCCTATTTAGCACCAAAACTCTGGAACAGTCTTCCTACCATTGTCCGGGAAGCAGACACACTCTGTCAGTTCAAATCTAGATTAAAGACACATCTCTTCGGCCTAGCATACACATAACACATTATAGACTTCTATAACTCAATGTTAGGTTGCATAGATTAGGTCAGCCGGAACTGGGAACACTTCCCATAAATCCTGATGTACTCGTTACATCATAAGAAGGATGGCGTCTACGCTAATTTTAGTGTCTTTGTTTATCCCGAGGTTTTCCCGCAGTCTGCCGGATCCAGATCTGATGAAGGACCAGCGCCAGGACACGTTGTCACCGCAGTGCTGAAGTGTCCACTAGCCTCTCCCTGTGGTGGACCTGCGCCCGGACCTGTCCACAACTCATCCTGAAGTGCAGCCTCATCCGCCCTGTGAACGCCTCATAACACGACAGCCATCGGCACTGATCCTCAACAACTCGTCTCCACACCGGCGTGATGACTCCGACTTCCAACCAGGTGACACTGGATACATCCTCTAAATGTTCTGATCCAATCTGACCTGTAATGCTGCCTGGATCATAATCTTTCTGAGAACTGAGCAACTGAGTCTGGGTTCTCCCGAGGTTTTTTCTCCATTCTGTCACTGATGGAGTTTTGGATCTTGCCACTGTTGCCTTGCTTGGTTGGAGACCATAGGCGGAGGGTGAACTAACTCCAGGGTTAGGCTAAGATGTGCGCTTCCCCTTGATGCATTTAAATAGATTTCCTACCACCTATAACCATGTAGTTTTAACCAACGTGTCGCTTAGCAACAACTTAAACGTCACAGTATAAACGCTCCCGTTAACTCATCTGTTATTAACGCGACTATACGTTTACAAACTGTCAATTTTAGCAAAAAAGCAAGCAGTGTGCCTGGCTGGCAGCCAATATAAATAAACATTCCCTTACCTAATGCAGCAAAATCCTGCGTTTAGACCTGGCATCATATGCGTTGATGATGTCCTCGTTGTTTAGTTTTGTGGTTATGTCACTCTCAATATGCAGCAGACTCAAGGATGAAAGTCTCTCCTGGCCCATTGTTGAACGCATCCAATTCTTTACGCGTCGCACAGCTGAAAAAGATCTCTCGCATGTTGCGGTCCCCACCGGTAATGTTAGAGCCAACTTGAAAAGTTTTTCGAAGTTTGGATAAAATCCAGTCGAAAGTGCCTCCTTAACGAAGTTAGGAGATGTGTGACGTGAGTTCAGTTTCAGTAAGTTCATCTCAGTACATGCCAATTTAGGGTTGATAGAGAGGGTGGTCGCGTATTTATTTAAAAGAAAATGCGCGCCTTCTGGGTCACATTTTAGCACTGCATCCACACTCTTTGCTATTCCCATGGTCTGGGTGGAAAACCGGGACTGACACTCACCCAACAGGGTATCCAAAACAGGAAAATAGAGCTGTTGTTGACTTGTGACAACAGATGAATCCAACGTAGCAGTTCTTTTCACAGTTCGCTTATGTGTGCGATCGCGTTCATCTTCACTGACTGAAATGTCAAGTGAATTACAGAATGCTTCAATCTCCATCCATATTTCGTCCCACTTTTCTCAAGGCCGTTTACTGTAGACTCCATGACACTTGAGGCCTGAGATGGTGTCGTGTCTTTCTTTTGTAGTGCCTTGTGCGCAACATGGATCATACTGAAAACATGGTAAAACACCAAAAGACACACACAGAACGTGGCCTTCTTGAGATGGCTTAAGAGACCGGATGCCTCAACAAACCTACGATAAGGGGGAACAGAGAGCTCGGAAAGAGTGGAGAGCAGGGCTCTTATTGAAGTCTTGACAGCTGCTATGTTTTTCCATCGACACGCCCATCTCGTGTCGCTGAGTGCTGTCAGTTCGGCTTTAACCCCGAGCTCCTTTTGGTGCTGTTGGTATGCATGGTGTGTGCCTGGTTGTGAGAAAAACACATACAGACTCTCGAGGATGTGAAAAAACGAAGATTCGGTACGATTTACCTTGCATGCATCGACCAACACCAAATTCAACTTGTGGGCCATACAGTGAATGTACACCGCAGATGGATGGTCTTGACGGAGTTTCTGCTGAACTCCGTTTACGTGACCGGACATGACAGCCGCTCCGTCATAACTTTGTGCAACAATGGGTAAGGTGTAGATTCCACACGCATCCAGAAAGTGCTTTATGTGTCCATAAATTCCAGTAGCATCAACTCTTTCAGAACAGTCAACAAATCCTTGAAATCGTACTCGGTTACTAACGTAACCTCGGTTCTCTCTAGAGAGAGGAACGAGTACTGCGTTGTCGTAGCAACGCATTGGGGAAAATCCTTTTCCACGAGAATACTGAAGCAAAAAATTATCCTTAATTTTGTATCAATGTAAAGCGCATTGCCACAGCATACAGACCTAGGCGAGACAGCTCGCGCGCCTATTGGCTGCTGTGCGGCAAATGCTTAAGCCAATCGAGCGAGCCCTTGAGTGACGTCACACCCAATGAGGGCGCTTCGCGCCCTCCTGCGTCACGTCCCGCCGAAACGGGCGTGGCTTAGGGCTATATATTTCGCTCACAGGCTTATGAACTCTGATTTTTAAAGCGAAACAACCAGAGCGCATACACGGCAAGAAACGCAGTACTCGTTCCTCTCTCTAGAGAGAACCGAGGTTACGTTAGTAACCGAGTACGTTCTCTTACGAGAGATACTCTCGTACTGCGTTGTCGTAGCAACGCATTGGGGAACACCCTGTAAGACGCCGTGTATGCAGTGATCCGACACCATAGACCCAGAGCACTGAGCTGGGGATCATATTGTACAAAATCACCTGTAGGACTCACAGAGAATCCTGAAAGAGGTGGGTTCTAACCACCATCTCTCACAAAATTGACTGCACATAGCAGATCAGCACAAAATTGACTGCACTCAGCAGTTCAGCATAACAATGCCACAAAACGGCGACTGAAAATCTCAGTCTAATACAAACACGGTTAATTAAACCGATAATATCCTGGCCTGTAAGGCGGGTACCTCGAGGTTGTAAAACCTGATAAATGTAGACGGTGAGGCCCAGCCTGCCGCCATACAAATATCCTGTAAGGCAATCCCACTCGACCAAGCCCACGAAGAAGCCATACTTCTCGTGGAGTGCGCCCTAACACCCAAAGGGCACTGAATGCCCTTGGATGCGTACGCAAGAGCTATAGCGTCCACTATCCATCTGGATAGAGTGCAGCACCATCTTAGCTCGCCGTCCAGCGGAGGGCGGGCATAAGTGGGCCGCGATAGGCTCTTCGACCGGCGGGAGGGAAAGGTAGCCTCTGTTCTTAGCGTCGTCAACTTCGGAGAACGCTAAGGAAACAGATGACCTCGTCTCTCGCGACCTCCTCGTGAAGCTCAGGAAGGAAGGGGGCGGGCTTAGACGCAGGTGTAGACTTTTCCCCGGACAGAAAATAGCCATCCAACCGGTTGTGGGCGGGCTGCTCGGGCGAAACCCACTCAAGGCCAAGGCTCGCCGTGGCTTGAGTGAGCACGCGCATGAGCTCCGCCTCGATGCTCGCTCTCTTTCCTTTGGTCGCGGGAGCGGGGGGCGCGAGGTCCGCAGAGCTCGCCCAATCCTCGCTGCCGGACGCCAAAACAGAGCACGAGTCCTCATCTCTCAGCATGGCGTCGATCTCGACGATGTCGTCGACGTAAGCGGCGGCAATCTGCGGTCGCTGTCCGTCGGGGATCAATGCTGATGAAGCCGGGGAAATAGTTCGCGGGCGCACCGGCGAACTTTGGCGGCTAGGAGATGGTTCAGGGTTCCGCTGTGCACAACGCTTTTTACGGCGCGGCACAACAGCGGAAAACACGGGCTCCTGGAAAGACGCCAGGCGAGTCCGCGGAGTCGCCAAAGGCAGAAGTTCACAGTGATGGCAGCCGCCATCCGCAAGAGCGATAGCCGCATGTTCCTCACCCAGGCAGGAAGCGCAAATAACATGGCGGTCCCCGTCGCTGAGTGTGGCTCGGCACGAGCCGCAGGAAGGCATTTTCGGAGAAGACGCGCTTCAGATACAGGAAAAAGTGTGAGTCGCGCCGGCGAACTCACAAACACTCAATAAGGAGGTAAAAGGATATAAGCGCCGGAACGCGCAGCTGGAAGGCGAAGAAGGCAGCGGTGCCAGCGGCTTCACGTCCTCTCCTGCTGAAGTGCTCTCTCGACGGCGCAGCTTCTTCCTCGGATCAGCGATGAGGTGTCTTCGCTGAAGGATTAAAAATCAGAGTTCATAAGCCTGTGAGCGAAATATATAGCCCTAAGCCACGCCCGTTTCGGCGGGACGTGACGCAGGAGGGCGCGAAGCGCCCTCATTGGGTGTGACGTCACTCAAGGGCTCGCTCGATTGGCTTAAGCATTTGCCGCACAGCAGCCAATAGGCGTGCGAGCTGTCTCGCCTAGGTCTGTATGCTGTGGCAATGCGCTTTACATTGATACAAAATTAAGGATAATTTTTTGCTTCAGTATTCTCGTGGAAAAGGATTTTCCCCAATGCGTTGCTACGACAACGCAGTACGAGAGTATCTCTCGTAAGAGAACTTTCCTTTATCTCAAGCTTCTCTGTGTACCTCACACACACGGCCATTTGTTCCTCTTTAAAACTCTGTGCTTCGTCCACTAGAACAGTAAAAAACTCATTGTTTTCGATGCCGTGGATTATTTTGTTTTTGACTAAACCAGAAGCAATTTCTAAAATTTCATTTTGTGTGTCAGGGCTCGTTAGATTGAACGGGGCCTTTAATCGAGCACAGAAAGCGTCGTCACATCAGCTCCAAAAAGTTCCCACGATTTGCAGAAGTTTCTCTCTCGTCGTGCCCTCTCAGTGCAAGTCCTTGTTTTCCTATATAGAGCAATATGTCAACAATGGATGCTGCATATTCCCTATTGCTCTGCACTGAGGTCCTGTGAGATTCACTTAACTGTGCAGCGATGGAACCAGTAGCTTTGGTTTGCTCAAAGCAGTGCCACTGATCACTGCACTGGCGAAGTGGTGCTCCGTCTGCGTGTTTCTGTAACTTTGCTAATACATTCTTCCAGTCACATACTCCATTTGCAATAAAAGCAGGATCTCTGTATGCACCACTAGAGCTGCACTGAAACAATCTACATGGGAAGCAGAAAATCGCGTCTGCCTCTTTGCTGTATTCAATGAATGAATATGCCTAATAGTAATCGGACGAAAATGACCGGTTCTGCTTACCGAACAATGTTTTTGGGTATTCGGGCAAGTAGGGTTGTGATGGTCCAGTTTCCTTTGTGCCCAAATCCACAGGTGTGCTGCTTTTATTGGTAACACGAACACACTCAAATATCCGTTCACAAGGCCTGATGCAGCCAGACTCACCGGCTGTAATGTTAGATATCAGATATTTCTGACAGTTTTTGTCAGATATTTGCACACTTGAATTGGATGGGTAAGGGCTGTTGTTTAGATCGTTGCAGCTCGAAGTCTTTGTCTTGAAATATGTTCTTATGTCCATTATGTCAACTAAATTGGCTGCCAGCTCAAAATTAGCCTGATATCCTAAATCACTTTTTTTTTTCTCTAAAGCACATAAACCCGCATAAACCCTGAGAAAATTTCACTCAAATTGTATATTGCTAGTCTCAAGTCCATGGCCAGGGGGAGCCTAAGCCTTCCCCAGCCTTACACACGCTCCGGCTATGTTGGAGACATTTAATATTCAACAATATTATCCATCTGCCTTACTTAAGGTGGACGATGAAACTGTTTTGTATTATTTTCATGTAATCACCGTGAAGCTGCTTTGATACAATCTGTATTGTAAAAAGCACTATATAAATAAAGGTGACTTGACACACACACAATTATACTTTCCATTAATATTATTAATTAATATTTATTTTTATATTTCCGGTAAACAACGTTTTTGTTGTTAAAACATGTCTATATTGATTTTATTTAGTTTAAATTTTAGTTCGTTTAGAACATGAAACTAAATGACAAAAAGAAAATTTTTGCTAAAATTTAGCAAAATACTAGCTAAAATAAAATAAGTTTATGAATTTTTTATTTTATTTCATTTAACATCTATCTTATTTCAAGTAATGTTAATGTTTTTTTTTAATGGTTTTGGTTTTAGTTAACTATAATAACACAGCTCTAGTAATGTTTAAAAAAGAGTTGAGAACATTATTACACACCAGATAACTTTGAACGAATGTTCTATTAATGTTACCGGAAGAACGTTTGATCATAACTTTGCCAGAACGTTCCGTCGGCTGAGCAGAGGCTTTGTTTATGAACACGGTGTGATAACTGCACTGATACCTGTGACGGCGGATTGTTTATGCGTGGAATGGACCGGGATGATGTTCTTCTCCAGCAGCTCCAGTGGACCGGGTCTGAGAGAGATCTTCTCGTTCAGCTCATCAGCAAACCTGGCTCTCTTCAGTGTGTTCTGACAGTCTTCACCCGCTGGATCTGTGTAACACACACACACATGATGCACAAGCTCTTCACTCAAACACACACACACAATACACAAGCTCTTCACTCAAACACACACAATACACAAGCTCTTCACTCAAACACACACAATACACAAGCTCTTCACTCAAACACACACAAGATACACAAGCTCTTCACTCAAACACACACAATACACAAGCTCTTCACTCAAACACACACAAGATACACAAGCTCTTCATCACACACACACACGATGCACAAGCTCTTCACTCAAACACACACAATACACAAGCTCTTCACTCAAACACACACAATACACAAGCTCTTCACTCAAACACACACATGATACACAAGCTCTTCATCAAACACACACACACATGATGCACAAGCTCTTCATCAAACACACACACACACACGATGCACAAGCTCTTCACTCAAACACACACAATACACAAGCTCTTCACTCAAACACACACAATACACAAGCTCTTCACTCAAACACACACATGATACACAAGCTCTTCATCAAACACACACACACATGATACACAAGCTCTTCATCAAACACACACACACATGATGCACAAGCTCTTCATCAAACACACACACACACATGATACACAAGCTCTTCATCAAACACACACACACATGATGCACAAGCTCTTCATCAAACACACACACACATGATGCACAAGCTCTTCATCAAACACACACACACACATGATGCACAAGGTCTTCATCAAACACACACACGATACACAAGCTCTTCATCAAACACACACACATGATACACAAGGTCTTCATCAAACACACACACACGATACACAAGCTCTTCATCAAACACACACACATGATGCACAAGCTCTTCATCAAACACACACACATGATGCACAAGCTCTTCATCAAACACACACACACACGATGCACAAGCTCTTCATCAAACACACACACATGATACACAAGCTCTTCATCAAACACACACACACACGATGCACAAGCTCTTCATCAAACACACACACATGATACACAAGCTCTTCATCAAACACACACACACATGATACACAAGCTCTTCATCAAACACACACACACGATACACAAGCTCTTCATCAAACACACACACACATGATGCACAAGCTCTTCATCAAACACACACACACATGATACACAAGCTCTTCATCAAACACACACACACATGATGCACAAGCTCTTCATCAAACACACACACACACACGATGCACAAGCTCTTCATCAAACACACACACATGATACACAAGCTCTTCATCAAACACACACACACATGATGCACAAGGTCTTCATCAAACACACACACACACATGATGCACAAGCTCTTCATCAAACACACACACACACATGATGCACAAGCTCTTCATCAAACACACACACACACGATGCACAAGCTCTTCATCAAACACACACACACATGATGCACAAGGTCTTCATCAAACACACACACACACATGATGCACAAGCTCTTCATCAAACACACACACACACATGATACACAAGGTCTTCATCAAACACACACACGATACACAAGCTCTTCATCAAACACACACACACGATACACAAGCTCTTCATCAAACACACACACATGATGCACAAGCTCTTCATCAAACACACACACACACGATGCACAAGCTCTTCATCAAACACACACACATGATACACAAGCTCTTCATCAAACACACACACAAACATGATGCACAAGCTCTTCATCAAACACACACACGATACACAAGCTCTTCATCAAACACACACACATGATGCACAAGCTCTTCATCAAACACACACACACACGATGCACAAGCTCTTCATCAAACACACACACATGATACACAAGCTCTTCATCAAACACACACACACACGATGCACAAGCTCTTCATCAAACACACACACATGATACACAAGCTCTTCATCAAACACACACACACATGATGCACAAGCTCTTCATCAAACACACACACACACGATACACAAGCTCTTCATCAAACACACACACACGATGCACAAGCTCTTCATCAAACACACACACACGATGCACAAGCTCTTCATCAAACACACACACACATGATACACAAGCTCTTCATCAAACACACACACACACGATACACAAGCTCTTCATCAAACACACACACACGATGCACAAGCTCTTCATCAAACACACACACATGATACACAAGCTCTTCATCAAACACACACACACATGATACACAAGCTCTTCATCAAACACACACACACACGATACACAAGCTCTTCATCAAACACACACACACACGATGCACAAGCTCTTCATCAAACACACACACATGATACACAAGCTCTTCATCAAACACACACACACGATGCACAAGCTCTTCATCAAACACACACACACATGATGCACAAGCTCTTCATCAAACACACACACATGATGCACAAGCTCTTCATCAAACACACACACACATGATACACAAGCTCTTCATCAAACACACACACACACGATACACAAGCTCTTAATCAAACACACACACACACGATGCACAAGCTCTTCATCAAACACACACACACATGATACACAAGCTCTTCATCAAACACACACACACACGATACACAAGCTCTTCATCAAACACACACACACATGATGCACAAGCTCTTCATCAAACACACACACACATGATGCACAAGCTCTTCATCAAACACACACACATGATGCACAAGCTCTTCATCAAACACACACACACATGATACACAAGCTCTTCATCAAACACACACACACACGATACACAAGCTCTTAATCAAACACACACACACATGATACACAAGCTCTTCATCAAACACACACACACATGATACACAAGCTCTTCATCAAACACACACACACACGATACACAAGCTCTTCATCAAACACACACACACACGATGCACAAGCTCTTCATCAAACACACACACATGATACACAAGCTCTTCATCAAACACACACACACGATGCACAAGCTCTTCATCAAACACACACACACATGATGCACAAGGTCTTCATCAAACACACACACATGATGCACAAGCTCTTCATCAAACACACACACACATGATACACAAGCTCTTCATCAAACACACACACACACGATACACAAGCTCTTCATCAAACACACACACACACGATGCACAAGCTCTTCATCAAACACACACACACACGATGCACAAGCTCTTCATCAAACACACACACATGATACACAAGCTCTTCATCAAACACACACACACATGATGCACAAGCTCTTCATCAAACACACACACACATGATACACAAGCTCTTCATCAAACACACACACACACATGATGCACAAGCTCTTCATCAAACACACACACACACGATGCACAAGCTCTTCATCAAACACACACACATGATACACAATCTCTTTATCAAACACACACACACATGATGCACAAACTCTTCATCAAACACACACACACGATACACAAGCTCTTCATCAAACACACACACATGATGCACAAGCTCTTCATCAAACACACACACACACAATGCACAAACTCTTCATCAAACACACACACGATGCACAAACTCTTCATCAAACACACACACATGATACACAAGCTCTTCATCAAACACACACACACACGATGCACAAGCTCTTCATCAAACACACACACATGATACACAAGCTCTTCATCAAACACACACACACAATGCACAAACTCTTCATCAAACACACACACACGATACACAAGCTCTTCATCAAACACACACACATGATGCACAAGCTCTTCATCAAACACACACACACACAATGCACAAACTCTTCATCAAACACACACACACAATGCACAAACTCTTCATCAAACACACACACACGATACACAAGCTCTTCATCAAACACACACACATGATACACAAGCTCTTCATCAAACACACACACACACGATACACAAGCTCTTCATCAAACACACACACATGATGCACAAGCTCTTCATCAAACACACACACACACATGATACACAAGCTCTTCATCAAACACACACACACACATGATACACAAGCTCTTCATCAAACACACACACACACACGATACACAAGCTCTTCATCAAACACACACACATGATGCACAAGCTCTTCATCAAACACACACACACACATGATACACAAGCTCTTCATCAAACACACACACACACATGATACACAAGCTCTTCATCAAACACACACACACACACGATACACAAGCTCTTCATCAAACACACACACATGATACACAAGCTCTTCATCAAACACACACACACACGATACACAAGCTCTTCATCAAACACACACACACACATGATACACAAGCTCTTCATCAAACACACACACACACATGATACACAAGCTCTTCATCAAACACACACACACAATGCACAAACTCTTCATCAAACACACACACACGATACACAAGCTCTTCATCAAACACACACACATGATACACAAGCTCTTCATCAAACACACACACACACGATACACAAGCTCTTCATCAAACACACACACATGATGCACAAGCTCTTCATCAAACACACACACACACATGATACACAAGCTCTTCATCAAACACACACACATGATGCACAAGCTCTTCATCAAACACACACACGATGCACAAACTCTTCATCAAACACACACACATGATACACAAGCTCTTCATCAAACACACACACACACGATGCACAAGCTCTTCATCAAACACACACACATGATACACAAGCTCTTCATCAAACACACACACACAATGCACAAACTCTTCATCAAACACACACACACGATACACAAGCTCTTCATCAAACACACACACATGATGCACAAGCTCTTCATCAAACACACACACACACAATGCACAAACTCTTCATCAAACACACACACATGATGCACAAACTCTTCATCAAACACACACACACGATGCACAAGGTCTTCATCAAACACACACACACAATGCACAAACTCTTCATCAAACACACACACACACGATACACAAGCTCTTCATCAAACACACACACATGATACACAAGCTCTTCATCAAACACACACACACACGATACACAAGCTCTTCATCAAACACACACACATGATGCACAAGCTCTTCATCAAACACACACACACGATGCACAAGGTCTTCATCAAACACACACACATGATGCACAAACTCTTCATCAAACACACACACACAATGCACAAACTCTTCATCAAACACACACACACGATACACAAGCTCTTCATCAAACACACACACATGATACACAAGCTCTTCATCAAACACACACACACACGATACACAAGCTCTTCATCAAACACACACACATGATGCACAAGCTCTTCATCAAACACACACACACACATGATACACAAGCTCTTCATCAAACACACACACACACGATACACAAGCTCTTCATCAAACACACACACATGATACACAAGCTCTTCATCAAACACACACACATGATACACAAGCTCTTCATCAAACACACACACACACGATACACAAGCTATTCATCAAACACACACACACACACGATACACAAGCTCTTCATCAAACACACACACATGATGCACAAGCTCTTCATCAAACACACACACACACATGATACACAAGCTCTTCATCAAACACACACACACACGATACACAAGCTCTTCATAAAACACACACACACACACGATGCACAAGCTCTTCATCAAACACACACACGATGCACAAGGTCTTCATCAAACACACACACACGATACACAAGCTCTTCATCAAACACACACACACACAATACACAAGCTCTTCATCAAACACACACACACGCAATACACAAGCTCTTCATCAAACACACACACACACAATACACAAGCTCTTCATCAAACACACACACACACAATACACAAGCTCTTCATCAAACACACACACACGCAATACACAAGCTCTTCATCAAACACACACACACACAATACACAAGCTCTTCATCAAACACACACACACACAATACACAAGCTCTTCATCAAACACACACACACACAATACACAAGCTCTTCATCAAACACACACACGATGCACAAGGTCTTCATCAAACACACACACACACACACGATACACAAGCTCTTCATCAAACACACACACATGATGCACAAGCTCTTCATCAAACACACACACATGATGCACAAGGTCTTCATCAAACACACACACGATGCACAAGCTCTTCATCAAACACACACACACACACGATACACAAGCTCTTCATCAAACACACACACACACGATACACAAGCTCTTCATCAAACACACACACATGATGCACAAGCTCTTCATCAAACACACACACACGATACACAAGCTCTTCATCAAACACACACACATGATGCACAAGCTCTTCATCAAACACACACACACACACGATACACAAGCTCTTCATCAAACACACACACATGATGCACAAGCTCTTCATCAAACACACACACACGATACACAAGCTCTTCATCAAACACACACACACGATACACAAGCTCTTCATCAAACACACACACACGATACACAAGCTCTTCATCAAACACACACACATGATGCACAAGCTCTTCATCAAACACACACACGATGCACAAGCTCTTCATCAAACACACACACACACACATGATGCACAAGCTCTTCATCAAACACACACACGTGATGCACAAGGTCTTCATCAAACACACACACACGATGCACAAGCTCTTCATCAAACACACACACACGATGCACAAGCTCTTCATCAAACACACACACACGATGCACAAGCTCTTCATCAAACACACACACACGATGCACAAGGTCTTCATCAAACACACACACACGATGCACAAGCTCTTCATCAAACACACACACACGATGCACAAGCTCTTCATCAAACACACACACACACACATGATGCACAAGGTCTTCATCAAACACACACACACACACATGATACACAAGCTCTTCATCAAACACACACACATGATACACAAGCTCTTCATCAAACACACACACACGATACACAAGCTCTTCATCAAACACACACACACACGATACACAAGCTCTTCATCAAACACACACACATGATACACAAGCTCTTCATCAAACACACACACACGATACACAAGCTCTTCATCAAACACACACACACACGATACACAAGCTCTTCATCAAACACACACACATGATGCACAAGCTCTTCATCAAACACACACACATGATGCACAAGGTCTTCATCAAACACACACACATGATGCACAAGCTCTTCATCAAACACACACACACACACGATGCACAAGCTCTTCATCAAACACACACACACACGATACACAAGCTCTTCATCAAACACACACACATGATGCACAAGCTCTTCATCAAACACACACACATGATGCACAAGGTCTTCATCAAACACACACACATGATGCACAAGCTCTTCATCAAACACACACACACATGATGCACAAGCTCTTCATCAAACACACACACACACACGATGCACAAGCTCTTCATCAAACACACACACACACGATACACAAGCTCTTCATCAAACACACACACATGATGCACAAGCTCTTCATCAAACACACACACATGATGCACAAGGTCTTCATCAAACACACACACATGATGCACAAGCTCTTCATCAAACACACACACATGATGCACAAGGTCTTCATCAAACACACACACATGATGCACAAGCTCTTCATCAAACACACACACACATGATACACAAGCTCTTCATCAAACACACACACACACGATACACAAGCTCTTCATCAAACACACACACACATGATACACAAGCTCTTCATCAAACACACACACACACACACGATGCACAAGCTCTTCATCAAACACACACACATGATACACAAGCTCTTCATCAAACACACACACACACACACACACACGATGCACAAGGTCTTCATCAAACACACACACGATGCACAAGGTCTTCATCAAACACACACACACACGATGCACAAGCTCTTCATCAAACACACACACACACACATGATGCACAAGCTCTTCATCAAACACACACACGTGATGCACAAGCTCTTCATCAAACACACACACGATGCACAAGGTCTTCATCAAACACGCACACATGATACACAAGCTCTTCATCAAACACACACACATGATACACAAGCTCTTCATCAAACACACACACACGATGCACAAGCTCTTCATCAAACACACACACATGATGCACAAGCTCTTCATCAAACACACACACACATGATACACAAGCTCTTCATCAAACACACACACACGATGCACAAGCTCTTCATCAAACACACACACATGATGCACAAGCTCTTCATCAAACACACACACACATGATACACAAGCTCTTCATCAAACACACACACACGATGCACAAGCTCTTCATCAAACACACACACACGATGCACAAGGTCTTCATCAAACACACACACATGATACACAAGCTCTTCATCAAACACACACACACGATGCACAAGCTCTTCATCAAACACACACACACGATGCACAAGCTCTTCATCAAACACACACACACGATGCACAAGCTCTTCATCAAACACACACACACGATGCACAAGCTCTTCATCAAACACACACACATGATACACAAGCTCTTCATCAAACACACACACACGATGCACAAGCTCTTCATCAAACACACACACATGATACACAAGCTCTTCATCAAACACACACACACGATGCACAAGCTCTTCATCAAACACACACACACACACGATGCACAAGCTCTTCATCAAACACACACACACATGATGCACAAGCTCTTCATCAAACACACACACACACATGATGCACAAGCTCTTCATCAAACACACACACACACGATGCACAAGCTCTTCATCAAACACACACACACATGATGCACAAGCTCTTCATCAAACACACACACGTGATGCACAAGGTCTTCATCAAACACACACACGATGCACAAGGTCTTCATCAAACACACACACACACGATACACAAGCTCTTCATCAAACACACACACATGATGCACAAGCTCTTCATCAAACACACACACACACGATGCACAAGCTCTTCATCAAACACACACACACATGATACACAAGCTCTTCATCAAACACACACACACGATGCACAAGCTCTTCATCAAACACACACACATGATACACAAGCTCTTCATCAAACACACACACATGATGCACAAGCTCTTCATCAAACACACACACACATGATACACAAGCTCTTCATCAAACACACACACATGATGCACAAGCTCTTCATCAAACACACACACACACATGATGCACAAGGTCTTCATCAAACACACACACTTGATGCACAAGGTCTTCATCAAACACACACACACATGATACACAAGCTCTTCATCAAACACACACACACATGATACACAAGCTCTTCATCAAACACACACACATGATACACAAGCTCTTCATCAAACACACACACATGATACACAAGCTCTTCATCAAACACACACACACGATACACAAGCTCTTCATCAAACACACACACACATGATGCACAAGCTCTTCATCAAACACACACACATGATACACAAGCTCTTCATCAAACACACACACACACGATACACAAGCTCTTCATCAAACACACACACACATGATACACAAGCTCTTCATCAAACACACACACACACGATACACAAGCTCTTCATCAAACACACACACACACACACGATGCACAAGCTCTTCATCAAACACACACACATGATGCACAATGTCTTCATCAAACACACACACGTGATGCACAAGCTCTTCATCAAACACACACACACGATACAAAATGTCTTCATCAAACACACACACATGATGCACAAGCTCTTCATCAAACACACACACACACACACACACACACACATGATACACAAGCTCTTCATCAAACACACACACATGATGCACAAGCTCTTCATCAAACACACACACACGATACACAATGTCTTCATCAAACACACACACATGATGCACAAGCTCTTCATCAAACACACACACATGATACACAAGCTCTTCATCAAACACACACACACACATGATGCACAAGCTCTTCATCAAACACACACACATGATGCACAAGCTCTTCATCAAACACACACACACGATACACAATGTCTTCATCAAACACACACACATGATGCACAAGCTCTTCATCAAACACACACACACACATGATACACAAGCTCTTCATCAAACACACACACACACATGATGCACAAGCTCTTCATCAAACACACACACACACATGATACACAAGCTCTTCATCAAACACACACACATGATGCACAAGCTCTTCATCAAACACACACACATGATACACAAGCTCTTCATCAAACACACACACACACATGATACACAAGCTCTTCATCAAACACACACACATGATACACAAGCTCTTCATCAAACGCACACACATGATACACAAGCTCTTCATCAAACACACACACACACATGATACACAAGCTCTTCATCAAACACACACACATGATACACAAGCTCTTCATCAAACGCACACACATGATACACAAGCTCTTCATCAAACACACACACGATGCACAAGCTCTTCATCAAACACACACACACACACGATACACAAGCTCTTCATCAAACACACACACACACATGATACACAAGCTCTTCATCAAACACACACACACACATGATACACAAGCTCTTCATCAAACACACACACATGTGTTACGGTCAGCTCGTTTCGACCGTACATAAAGTAAACAAGTACACTGAAAATGACTTGCAAGATTTTATTGGTCTTCAAAAATACCAGTAACTTAATATAACAAAGTCTAGGGTTCAAAATCAAAGGGGTAAATCATAATCCAGATGGGGAGGAGAAAAAGGTTGGTATGGGTTGTAAACAAATAAAGGTTAGCAAACAAGTGACTTCTCCAGAGGCCGTCAATCCCCTGGACGAAGTAAAGAGGACTGTTTGAATCCAGTGTTTTATCCTCCTCACAATTAAGGTGAACAGGTAACAGGGGTGTGCGATCTCCCACGCTCTCCAATAAGAACACCGCCACCCGCAGGCGAGCAAGCAAAACGCAGGGTCGTAACACCTCCCTCCTAAAAAGAAAGATTCGGCAACGAATCTAAAATGACAAAGAAAAAGACAGTTAAACACTACCCAGAACGAACACAATAAAAGTTCTGATGGTCCAAAGGAACGTCATCCTCTCTTCATTCTTCAACACCTCTGGGCCCTAGAGATGCGAAGAAAAGGAACAAACAACGTAGAAATGATGTTACGCTCTGGAAAGTGTGTCAGCTATAACATTATCTTTTCCTCGGATATGTCTAATCTCGAGATGGAAAGGTTGTAGGATAAGACTCCATCGCATAAGCCGCTGATTTCGATTTCTCATCCGATTTAAAAACACCAAAGGATTATGATCCGTATAAATAATAATCGGTGCAGCAATTGACCCTAGATATATCTCAAAATGTTGTACGGCCAACACTAGGGCAAGAGCTTCTTTCTCGATGGTGGAATATACCTGTTGATGTCGATTAAATTTCTTAGAAAAGTAACTTACAGGATGTTGAACCTGGTTCGAATCCTCCTGCAAGAGAACAGCGCCCGCACCGCAAGCACTCGCATCAATTGCAAGAATAAAAGGCTTTTCGAAATTCGGAGCGGTCAAAACAGGGGCACATGCCAGCAAAGCCTTACAATTTTCAAAAGCCTGCTGACAGGTCTCAGACCACTGAAAAGATAACTTTGGACTCAATAAATCGGTAAGAGGTGAGACTACACTGGCAAAATTTTCGCAAAAACTCCGATAGTATCCCACCATGCCGAGAAATCGTCGCAATTCACGACGAGTGGTGGGAGCTGGAAAGTTACAAATGGCTTCTACCTTAGTTTCAATGGGCTTTACACAACCATTTCCCACTACCTTACCCAAATAGGTAACGGTTGCTTTCGCGAATTCGGATTTAGCGAGATTGATTGTAAGATTAGCCTTTGCTAAACGAGAAAAGAGTTCTTTAATCTGGTTAAGATGCTCAGACCAGGAGGAACTATACAGCACGACGTCATCAAGATATGCCTCACATCCTGACATTCCATACAGTATACGGTTTACGAGTCGCTGGAAAGTCGCGGGTGCATTTCGAACTCCGAAAGGCATTACCGTATACTGCAGGAAAGCATCAGGCGTAACGAATGCAGATAACTCCTTCGCACGACTAGTCAAAGGCACCTGCCAATACCCCTTTAAGAGGTCGAATTTACTGACGTAACGGGCAGAGCCAACCTGATCGACGCAGTCATCAACTCGAGGTAAAGGGTAACAGTCCGGCTTTGTCACAGAGTTAAGTTTTCGATAATCTGTGCAGAATCGATATGAGCCATCAGGTTTATTTACTAAAACACAAGGAGAACTCCATGAACTGAAACTAGATTCATTTGGGCTAAACCCAAGGCTTTCTTGGATTACCTCACGTATCGCTAATAACATCCACGGCAGACCTTCTTCCCAATCCGCATCGAGTTCCACACAATATGACCTCAAAAGGGACTTCAGGGTTTGATGAAACCTCTCAAGAACTCCTTGACTCTGTGGATGATAGGCACTAGAAATATTGTGGTGTACTCGAAGTTGACGCAGGGCTTTTGAGAACTGTTTTGACATAAAGTTCGAACCCTGATCGGATTGAGTAACTTTGGGTATTCCAAAGGTTGACATAAAATTAGTGAGGGCCTTCAAGACAGATTTTGTAGTGATGGACCTTAACGGATAAGCTGCAGGATAACGAGTAGTCTGGCACATAACAGTTAGAAGGTATTGATGACCAGCCTTAGACCGGGGCAAAGGACCAACACAGTCAATTATCAAATGCTCGAAAGGAGTGGAAACGACGGAGATAGGCTGCAAAGGAGCAACAGGCACTTTTTGATTTGGCTTACCGGTGATCTGGCATGTATGACAAGATCGAATATGTTTGGCCACATCTCGTTTGACTTTAGGCCAATAGAACTGCCGCAAGACCCGATCGTACGTTTTACGAACTCCGGTATGACCAGCAAGTCCTTGATGAGCCAAATTCAACACAGAGTCTCTCACTGTAAAAGGAATCACAATCTGAGTTTTAGGTTCTAGAGAAACATCTTTATGCAGGACCACTGTCCGACAAAGCAGACCATCATCAAGAAAGTACGAAGAGGACAGAGCATCAGAACACTTAGACCCTGCTGCAGAGAATAAAGGTTTAAGAGTGTCATCGCTCTGTTGAGCTCGAATTAAATCCTCTCGAGAGATCTGTAACAAAGAAGTCAAAGAATAGTCATCAACATCAGAGAGATCCACATTGGGTTTTTCAAGAGTGGATAGAACCTCAGATGTTTCAGCAGATTCACTTTGCAGCACTGTTGAATCTTTCTGGTCAGAAGACAACGAAGGACAGGACTTCAGGTCTCTCTGCTCAGGACATTTAGACCCATCAGATCCTAGCTCACCTGAATTAACAGTATAAAAGAAAGTGTCATGCAGTGGAACTTCAACTTGATTTTCAGATAATGGTTTAGCCATTGATCGAGTAACTGCACAAGCTGGAAACAAATCAGGAAATTCTCTACAATTTTCAACATCAGATTTCCTAGGTGTACATGATATTATGGGCGGAGCTGCCACACCACTCCTTCCCCAAACATTCCCACCAGCTAAATCATTTCCCAGAATAAATGTAATCCCAGGGACTGGAAGTGCAGAACGAACGCCAACTACTACATCACCAGTTACAATAGCAGAGGAAAGATGGATTCGATGCAAAGGCACTTCAACAAACCCCATCTCAAAACCTCGCACTAATACATGAGTTCCAGTAGCAGTTTCAGAAGTTAATGGCAAAATCCCTTCTAAAAGAAACGACTGCGCGGCTCCCGTATCTCGAAGAAGACGTACTGGCACCGTTTCGTTTGAACCAGACAATGACACATTTCCTTCAGTGATAAATGGTGTATAATCAACAGAGGAAGTTATACACTGATCAACAGATTTATCACTAGAACTAGATAAATGACGATCTTTCTCATCAAGAGTATCAACAATGAATGGCGAAGTAGAAACCAAAGCAACAGGTTTCGACAATCTTTCTTTCTTCTTCAGAATAAGACATTCAGATATTTTATGACCAGGCTTTTTACAATAAAAGCAAACCATGTCTCGAGAAAGTGCCGATTTACTAGAATGTTCAGCAACTGTCGCTCTAACATTCCTACTCAGCACAGGAGACTTTGTCTTAGGTTGAAAGTAAAACTTAGACTTACTCACATCGTTGGTTTTAAGACCGACTGAACTGAATGACCCACGATGGGTTAACACAAATTCATCAGCCATGATAGCAGCTTCAGAAAGTGTATTCACCTTGTGTTCAGTGAGATGCATAGCTACAGCACGAGGAACACAATGTTTAAACTCCTCTAAGAGCACTAATTCTCTTAACTGCTCTTTAGTTGTAACTTTCATTGAAGTGCACCAACGATCAAACAAGTTTTCTTTTTCTCTTGCAAATTCAACATGAGTACATTCATCAACTTTAGTCAAATTCCTAAATTTTTGACGATATGCCTCAGGCACGAGTTCATATGCATGCAACACAGCAGATTTCACAACATCATACTCACCACTCTGTTCCAGTGAGAGTGCAGAATAAACTTCCTGAGCTTTACCTGTGAACACACACTGCAGCAATAAAGTCCAAAAGCCCTTCGGCCATTTCATGGACAAAGCAACACGTTCAAAGTGATAGAAATATTTATCCACTTCCTTTTCAGAAAATGGCGGCACCAATCTCATATTTCTGTGAACATCAAACACAGGTTCACCTGCATTGTCAAGCCGTGGAACAGGAGGCACATTCGCTTGTGAATCTTCAGCTGTCTTTGCTGCTAACTCCAACTCCAGCTTTTTTAACTGAAACACTCTCTCATCCCGATCTCTCTCTAACTGAAACGCTCTTTCATCCCGTTCCTTCTCTAACTCAAGTTCCAGTTTTCGCACAGTTAATTGCTGTTCTAATTCTCTCGCAGCGAACTCTCTCTCTAGCGCTCTCTCCTTCGCAGCGCGATCCTCACGCTCAGTGCGGATTTTCACTGCATCCAAATACAACTGCTTCTCCTGCAATGACATATCTGGAAATTTTCTCTCACTTTCGTCAACATCAAGAGGAGTAGACACAGACGATTCACTGGGAATAAACTCAGCGCCTACCTCTAAAACTCCTCTATCAGCAAGTGATCGCTTCAAAGTAGTCACAATAGTTTCCTTCAGCCTCCTCTCTTGAGAAGTAAGATCGACACTGAAGCGTTCGGCGATTTGCACCAACTGCTCCTTTGTACAACTCTCAAGCAAAGCTTCTGAGGGACACGCAAAGAAATCTTCGAGCACCGAAGACATTTTATTCGTATGTGTATACCTACAATAACACAAACGAAACCACTAAATCACACACGTGAGACACTGTTTACCAAAAATACAACTCCCACAAATCACTGCTTCGAAGAGAAACTACGTCACCGTATTACGCAACCTATACTCATTCACAAAATGTCCAAAGACTTCCCACAAGTCAAAACACAGTGTAAGCGCGAAAATAAACCGCACTATACACACAAATGCAACGATTTACCTTTATATATTTTTGTAGAATGGATTGTCCGTTTACAATATGAGAAAACTCCAGCTCCTAACTCAGAAAACACTAACTAAATCCTACCTGGTCTTCAGAGATGTACCGGGCTCGGGGCGACATTAAACGCTGAGCTCCGCGACAATCAGTCAAACTGAAAGTCCGGAAGCGTACCCCCTACAGAGAGTTAGTCTCCACCCAGGATAACCTCCAAAAACAAGAAAGGCAAAATAACAAAACAAAACAACAAACAGTGCTCCGTCGGAAGGATTGAATTCACAATCCAGCTGGAAACACTCTAACTAACCAGAGTTTCTCATTTATAAAAGGTAACCATTCACAAAAACATACACACATACAACCCATACTTAGCAACGTTTCCTATCCCCATAGGATCCCGGTCGAGATCCCCAATTTATGTTACGGCCAGCTCGTTTCGACCGTACATAAAGTAAACAAGTACACTGAAAATGACTTGCAAGATTTTATTGGTCTTCAAAAATACCAGTAACTTAATATAACAAAGTCTAGGGTTCAAAATCAAAGGGGTAAATCATAATCCAGATGGGGAGGAGAAAAAGGTTGGTATGGGTTGTAAACAAATAAAGGTTAGCAAACAAGTGACTTCTCCAGAGGCCGTCAATCCCCTGGACGAAGTAAAGAGGACTGTTTGAATCCAGTGTTTTATCCTCCTCACAATTAAGGTGAACAGGTAACAGGGGTGTGCGATCTCCCACGCTCTCCAATAAGAACACCGCCACCCGCAGGCGAGCAAGCAAAACGCAGGGTCGTAACACATGATACACAAGCTCTTCATCAAACGCACACACATGATACACAAGCTCTTCATCAAACACACACACGATGCACAAGCTCTTCATCAAACACACACACACACATGATGCACAAGCTCTTCATCAAACACACACACATGATACACAAGCTCTTCATCAAACACACACACACATGATACACAAGGTCTTCAAGGTCTTCATCAAACACACACACATGATACACAAGGTCTTCATCAAACACACACACATGATACACAAGGTCTTCATCAAACACACACACACACACGATACACAAGCTCTTCATCAAACACACACACATGATGCACAAGCTCTTCATCAAACACACACACGATACACAAGCTCTTCATCAAACACACACACATGATGCACAAGCTCTTCATCAAACACACACACGATACACAAGCTCTTCATCAAACACACACACACATGATACACAAGGTCTTCAAGGTCTTCATCAAACACACACACATGATACACAAGGTCTTCATCAAACACACACACACGATGCACAAGCTCTTCATCAAACACACACACGATGCACAAGCTCTTCATCAAACACACACACGATGCACAACGTCTTCATCAAACACACACACACGATGCACAAGCTCTTCATCAAACACACACACACGATGCACAAGGTCTTCATCAAACACACACACATGATGCACAAGGTCTTCATCAAACACACACACACGATGCACAAGCTCTTCATCAAACACACACACACGATGCACAAGGTCTTCATCAAACACACACACACACGATACACAAGGTCTTCATCAAACACACACACATGATGCACAAGGTCTTCATCAAACACACACACACGATGCACAAGCTCTTCATCAAACACACACACACGATGCACAAGGTCTTCATCAAACACACACACACACGATGCACAAGGTCTTCATCAAACACACACACACACGATACACAAGGTCTTCATCAAACACACACACACACGATACACAAGGTCTTCATCAAACACACACACACACGATACACAAGGTCTTCATCAAACACACACACATGATGCACAAGGTCTTCATCAAACACACACACACGATGCACAAGGTCTTCATCAAACACACACACATGATGCACAAGGTCTTCATCAAACACACACACACGATGCACAAGCTCTTCATCAAACACACACACACGATGCACAAGGTCTTCATCAAACACACACACACACGATGCACAAGGTCTTCATCAAACACACACACATGATGCACAAGGTCTTCATCAAACACAAACACATGATGCACAAGCTCTTCATCAAACACACACACACGATGCACAAGGTCTTCATCAAACACACACACATGATACACAAGCTCTTCATCAAACACACACTCACGATGCACAAGCTCTTCATCAAACACACACACATGATGCACAAGCTCTTCATCAAACACAAACACATGATGCACAAGCTCTTCATCAAACACACACACATGATGCACAAGCTCTTCATCAAACACAAACACATGATGCACAAGCTCTTCATCAAACACACACACACGATGCACAAGGTCTTCATCAAACACACACACATGATACACAAGCTCTTCATCAAACACACACTCACGATGCACAAGGTCTTCATCAAACACACACACACATGATGCACAAGCTCTTCATCAAACACACACACACATGATGCACAAGCTCTTCATCAAACACACACACACGATGCACAAGCTCTTCATCAAACACACACACACGATGCACAAGCTCTTCATCAAACACACACACACATGATGCACAAGCTCTTCATCAAACACACACACACATGATGCACAAGCTCTTCATCAAACACACACACACGATGCACAAGCTCTTCATCAAACACACACACACATGATGCACAAGCTCTTCATCAAACACACACACACATGATGCACAAGCTCTTCATCAAACACACACACACGATGCACAAGCTCTTCATCAAACACACACACACGATACACAAGCTCTTCATCAAACACACACACACGATGCACAAGCTCTTCATCAAACACACACACATGATGCACAAGCTCTTCATCAAACACACACACATGATGCACAAGCTCTTCATCAAACACACACACATGATGCACAAGCTCTTCATCAAACACACACACACGATACACAAGCTCTTCATCAAACACACACACATGATGCACAAGGTCTTCATCAAACACACACACACACGATGCACAAGGTCTTCATCAAACACACACACATGATGCACAAGGTCTTCATCAAACACACACACACACGATGCACAAGGTCTTCATCAAACACACACACACGATGCACAAGGTCTTCATCAAACACACACACTTGATGCACAAGGTCTTCATCAAACACACACACACACACGATACACAAGCTCTTCATCAAACACACACACACACACGATGCACAAGCTCTTCATCAAACACACACACACGATACACAAGCTCTTCATCAAACACACACACACATGATGCACAAGGTCTTCATCAAACACACACATGATGCACAAGGTCTTCATCAAACACACACACACACACGATACACAAGCTCTTCATCAAACACACACACACACACGATACACAAGCTCTTCATCAAACACACACACACACATGATGCACAAGCTCTTCATCAAACACACACACATGATACACAAGCTCTTCATCAAACACACACACACACACGATACACAAGGTCTTCATCAAACACACACACACACACGATACACAAGCTCTTCATCAAACACACACACGATGCACAAGCTCTTCATCAAACACACACACACATGATGCACAAGCTCTTCATCAAACACACACACACGATACACAAGGTCTTCATCAAACACACACACACACACGATACACAAGCTCTTCATCAAACACACACACACACACGATACACAAGCTCTTCATCAAACACACACACACACATGATGCACAAGCTCTTCATCAAACACACACACATGATACACAAGCTCTTCATCAAACACACACACACACACGATACACAAGCTCTTCATCAAACACACACACACACACGATACACAAGCTCTTCATCAAACACACACACACACATGATGCACAAGCTCTTCATCAAACACACACACATGATACACAAGCTCTTCATCAAACACACACACACACACGATACACAAGCTCTTCATCAAACACACACACACACACGATACACAAGCTCTTCATCAAACACACACACACACATGATGCACAAGCTCTTCATCAAACACACACACATGATACACAAGCTCTTCATCAAACACACACACACACACGATACACAAGGTCTTCATCAAACACACACACACACACGATACACAAGCTCTTCATCAAACACACACACGATGCACAAGCTCTTCATCAAACACACACACACATGATGCACAAGCTCTTCATCAAACACACACACACGATACACAAGGTCTTCATCAAACACACACACACACACGATACACAAGCTCTTCATCAAACACACACACACATGATGCACAAGCTCTTCATCAAACACACACACACACATGATGCACAAGCTCTTCATCAAACACACACACATGATGCACAAGCTCTTCATCAAACACACACACACGATACACAAGCTCTTCATCAAACACACACACACATGATACACAAGCTCTTCATCAAACACACACACATGATGCACAAGGTCTTCATCAAACACACACACACGATGCACAAGCTCTTCATCAAACACACACACATGATACACAAGCTCTTCATCAAACACACACACACGATGCACAAGCTCTTCATCAAACACACACACACACATGATGCACAAGCTCTTCATCAAACACACACACTTGATGCACAAGGTCTTCATCAAACACACACACACATGATACACAAGCTCTTCATCAAACACACACACACATGATACACAAGCTCTTCATCAAACACACACACACATGATGCACAAGCTCTTCATCAAACACACACACACGATACACAAGCTCTTCATCAAACACACACACATGATGCACAAGGTCTTCATCAAACACACACACATGATACACAAGCTCTTCATCAAACACACACACTTGATGCACAAGGTCTTCATCAAACACACACACACATGATACACAAGCTCTTCATCAAACACACACACACATGATACACAAGCTCTTCATCAAACACACACACACATGATGCACAAGCTCTTCATCAAACACACACACACGATACACAAGCTCTTCATCAAACACACACACATGATACACAAGCTCTTCATCAAACACACACACATGATACACAAGCTCTTCATCAAACACACACACGATGCACAAGCTCTTCATCAAACACACACACATGATACACAAGCTCTTCATCAAACACACACACACATGATACACAAGCTCTTCATCAAACACACACACACATGATGCACAAGCTCTTCATCAAACACACACACACGATACACAAGCTCTTCATCAAACACACACACATGATACACAAGCTCTTCATCAAACGCACACACATGATACACAAGCTCTTCATCAAACACACACACACATGATGCACAAGCTCTTCATCAAACACACACACACGATACACAAGCTCTTCATCAAACACACACACATGATACACAAGCTCTTCATCAAACACACACACACATGATACACAAGCTCTTCATCAAACACACACACACATGATGCACAAGCTCTTCATCAAACACACACACACGATACACAAGCTCTTCATCAAACACACACACATGATACACAAGCTCTTCATCAAACACACACACATGATACACAAGCTCTTCATCAAACACACACACGATACACAAGCTCTTCATCAAACACACACACATGATACACAAGCTCTTCATCAAACACACACACATGATACACAAGCTCTTCATCAAACACACACACGATGCACAAGCTCTTCATCAAACACACACACACATGATGCACAAGCTCTTCATCAAACACACACACACGATACACAAGGTCTTCATCAAACACACACACACACACGATACACAAGCTCTTCATCAAACACACACACACATGATGCACAAGCTCTTCATCAAACACACACACACACATGATGCACAAGCTCTTCATCAAACACACACACATGATGCACAAGCTCTTCATCAAACACACACACACGATACACAAGCTCTTCATCAAACACACACACACATGATACACAAGCTCTTCATCAAACACACACACATGATGCACAAGGTCTTCATCAAACACACACACACGATGCACAAGCTCTTCATCAAACACACACACATGATACACAAGCTCTTCATCAAACACACACACACGATGCACAAGCTCTTCATCAAACACACACACACACACGATGCACAAGCTCTTCATCAAACACACACACTTGATGCACAAGGTCTTCATCAAACACACACACACATGATACACAAGCTCTTCATCAAACACACACACACATGATACACAAGCTCTTCATCAAACACACACACACATGATGCACAAGCTCTTCATCAAACACACACACGATACACAAGCTCTTCATCAAACACACATATGATACACAAGCTCTTCATCAAACACACACACACGATACACAAGCTCTTCATCAAACACACACACACACATGATGCACAAGCTCTTCATCAAACACACACACGATGCACAAGGTCTTCATCAAACACACACACTTGATGCACAAGGTCTTCATCAAACACACACACACACATGATGCACAAGCTCTTCATCAAACACACACACGATGCACAAGGTCTTCATCAAACACACACACTTGATGCACAAGCTCTTCATCAAACACACACACACGATACACAAGCTCTTCATCAAACACACACACACACATGATGCACAAGCTCTTCATCAAACACACACACACACACGATACACAAGCTCTTCATCAAACACACACACACACACGATGCACAAGCTCTTCATCAAACACACACACGATGCACAAGGTCTTCATCAAACACACACACATGATACACAAGCTCTTCATCAAACACACACACACGATGCACAAGCTCTTCATCAAACACACACACACACGATACACAAGCTCTTCATCAAACACACACACATGATGCACAAGCTCTTCATCAAACACACACACACATGATACACAAGCTCTTCATCAAACACACACACATGATGCACAAGCTCTTCATCAAACACACACACACGATACACAAGCTCTTCATCAAACACACACACATGATGCACAAGCTCTTCATCAAACACACACACACGATACACAAGCTCTTCATCAAACACACACACATGATACACAAGGTCTTCATCAAACACACACACACACACACGATACACAAGCTCTTCATCAAACACACACACACACGATGCACAAGCTCTTCATCAAACACACACACATGATGCACAAGGTCTTCATCAAACACACACACACACACACGATACACAAGCTCTTCATCAAACACACACACACACGATACACAAGCTCTTCATCAAACACACACACATGATACACAAGGTCTTCAAGGTCTTCATCAAACACACACACATGATACACAAGGTCTTCATCAAACACACACACACGATACACAAGCTCTTCATCAAACACACACACACACGATGCACAAGCTCTTCATCAAACACACACACATGATACACAAGCTCTTCATCAAACACACACACACATGATACACAAGGTCTTCAAGGTCTTCATCAAACACACACACATGATACACAAGGTCTTCATCAAACACACACACACACGATGCACAAGGTCTTCATCAAACACACACACACACACACGATACACAAGGTCTTCATCAAACACACACACACACACACGATACACAAGCTCTTCATCAAACACACACACACACGATGCACAAGCTCTTCATCAAACACACACACATGATACACAAGCTCTTCATCAAACACACACACATGATACACAAGCTCTTCATCAAACACACACACACACGATACACAAGCTCTTCATCAAACACACACACACGATACACAAGCTCTTCATCAAACACACACACACACGATGCACAAGCTCTTCATCAAACACACACACATGATACACAAGCTCTTCATCAAACACACACACACATGATACACAAGCTCTTCATCAAACACACACACATGATGCACAAGCTCTTCATCAAACACACACACACACACGATACACAAGCTCTTCATCAAACACACACACATGATACACAAGCTCTTCATCAAACACACA
This sequence comes from Phoxinus phoxinus, assembly GCF_949152265.1. Taxonomy (NCBI): domain Eukaryota; kingdom Metazoa; phylum Chordata; class Actinopteri; order Cypriniformes; family Leuciscidae; genus Phoxinus; species Phoxinus phoxinus. The sequence continues at coordinate 31,706,635 of NC_136896.1, forward strand.
CACACACGATACACAAGCTCTTCATCAAACACACACACATGATGCACAAAGTCTTCATCAAACACACACACATGATACACAAGGTCTTCATCAAACACACACACACACACGATGCACAAGCTCTTAATCAAACACACACACACACACGATACACAAGCTCTTCATCAAACACACACACACGATACACAAGCTCTTCATCAAACACACACACACGATACACAAGCTCTTCATCAAACACACACACACGATACACAAGCTCTTCATCAAACACACACACACACATGATGCACAAGCTCTTCATCAAACACACACACGATGCACAAGGTCTTCATCAAACACACACACACGATACAAAAGCTCTTCATCAAACACACACACACACATGATGCACAAGCTCTTCATCAAACACACACACGATGCACAAGGTCTTCAATCAAACACACACACTTGATGCACAAGCTCTTCATCAAACACACACACGATGCACAAGGTCTTCAATCAAACACACACACATGATGCACAAGCTCTTCATCAAACACACACACAAACACACGATGCACAAGGTCTTCATCAAACACACACACTTGATGCACAAGGTCTTCATCAAACACACACACACATGATACAAGCTCTTCATCAAACACACACACACGATACACAAGCTCTTCATCAAACACACACACATGATGCACAAGGTCTTCATCAAACACACACACATGATGCACAAGGTCTTCATCAAACACACACACACACATGATGCACAAGCTCTTCATCAAACACACACACATGATACACAAGGTCTTCATCAAACACACACACACACACGATACACAAGCTCTTCATCAAACACACACACACACGATGCACAAGCTCTTCATCAAACACACACACACATGATGCACAAGCTCTTCATCAAACACACACACACATGATACACAAGGTCTTCATCAAACACACACACACACATGATACAAGCTCTTCATCAAACACACACACACGATACACAAGCTCTTCATCAAACACACACACATGATGCACAAGGTCTTCATCAAACACACACACATGATGCACAAGGTCTTCATCAAACACACACACACACATGATGCACAAGCTCTTCATCAAACACACACACATGATACACAAGGTCTTCATCAAACACACACACACACACGATACACAAGCTCTTCATCAAACACACACACACACGATACACAAGCTCTTCATCAAACATACACACATGATGCACAAGCTCTTCATCAAACACATACACATGATACACAAGCTCTTCATCAAACACACACACACATGATACACAAGCTCTTCATCAAACACACACACACACATGATACACAAGCTCTTCATCAAACACACACACACATGATACACAAGCTCTTCATGAAACACACACACACACATGATACACAAGCTCTTCATCAAACACACACACACACATGATACACAAGCTCTTCATCAAACACACACACACATGATACACAAGCTCTTCATGAAACACACACACACACATGATACACAAGCTCTTCATCAAACACACACACACACATGATACACAAGCTCTTCATCAAACACACACACACACATGATACACAAGCTCTTCATCAAACACACACACACACGATACACAAGCTCTTCATCAAACACACACACATGATGCACAAGCTCTTCATCAAACACATACACATGATACACAAGCTCTTCATCAAACACACACACACATGATACACAAGCTCTTCATCAAACACACACACACATGATACACAAGCTCTTCATGAAACACACACACACACATGATACACAAGGTCTTCATCAAACACACACACACACATGATACACAAGCTCTTCATCAAACACACACACACATGATACACAAGGTCTTCAAGGTCTTCATCAAACACACACACACACACGATACACAAGCTCTTCATCAAACACACACACACACGATGCACAAGCTCTTCATCAAACACACACACATGATACACAAGCTCTTCATCAAACACACACACGATGCACAAAGTCTTCATCAAACACACACATGATGCACAAGGTCTTCATCAAACACACACATGATGCACAAGCTCTTCATCAAACACACACACACGATGCACAAGGTCTTCATCAAACACACACACACGATGCACAAGGTCTTCATCAAACACACACACATGATGCACAAGCTCTTCATCAAACACACACACACGATGCACAAGGTCTTCATCAAACACACACACACATGATACACAAGCTCTTCATCAAACACACACACACGATGCACAAGGTCTTCATCAAACACACACACATGATGCACAAGGTCTTCATCAAACACACACACATGATGCACAAGGTCTTCATCAAACACACACACATGATGCACAAGGTCTTCATCAAACACACACACATGATGCACAAAGTCTTCATCAAACACACACACGATGCACAAGGTCTTCATCAAACACACACATGATGCACAAGCTCTTCATCAAACACACACATGATGCACAAGCTCTTCATCAAACACACACACATGATGCACAAGCTCTTCATCAAACACACACACACATGATACACAAGCTCTTCATCAAACACACACACACACACATGATACACAAGCTCTTCATCAAACACACACACACGATGCACAAGGTCTTCATCAAACACACACACACGATGCACAAGGTCTTCATCAAACACACACACATGATGCACAAGGTCTTCATCAAACACACACACTTGATGCACAAGCTCTTCATCAAACACACACACACATGATGCACAAGCTCTTCATCAAACACACACACACACATGATACACAAGCTCTTCATCAAACACACACACACACACGATACACAAGCTCTTCATCAAACACACACACATGATACACAAGCTCTTCATCAAACACACACACACACATGATACACAAGCTCTTCATCAAACACACACACACACACGATACACAAGCTCTTCATCAAACACACACACACATGATACACAAGCTCTTCATCAAACACACACACACACACATGATGCACAAGGTCTTCATCAAACACACACACATGATGCACAAGCTCTTCATCAAACACACACACACATGATACACAAGCTCTTCATCAAACACACACACATGATGCACAAGGTCTTCATCAAACACACACACACATGATGCACAAGCTCTTCATCAAACACACACACACATGATACACAAGCTCTTCATCAAACACACACACACACATGATACACAAGCTCTTCATCAAACACACACACACACGATACACAAGCTCTTCATCAAACACACACACACACACATGATGCACAAGGTCTTCATCAAACACACACACATGATGCACAAGGTCTTCATCAAACACACACACATGATGCACAAGCTCTTCATCAAACACACACACACATGATGCACAAGCTCTTCATCAAACACACACACATGATGCACGAGGTCTTCATCAAACACACACACACATGATGCACAAGCTCTTCATCAAACACACACACATGATGCACGAGGTCTTCATCAAACACACACACATGATGCACAAGGTCTTCATCAAACACACACACATGATGCACAAGCTCTTCATCAAACACACACACAATAAACAAACCCTTCATCAAACACACACACACAATCTCTTCATCAAACACACACACAATAAACAAACCCTTCATCAAACACACACACACAATCTCTTCATCAAACACACACACGATACACAAGCTGTTCATCAAACACACACACACAATGCACAAGGTCTTCATCAAACACACACACGATGCACAAGCTCTTCATCAAACACACACACATGATACACAAGCTCTTCATCAAACACACACACACGATACACAAGCTCTTCATCAAACACACACACATGATGCACAAGCTCTTCATCAAACACACACACACACACGATACACAAGCTCTTCATCAAACACACACACAATAAACAAACCCTTCATCAAACACACACACACACACGATACACAAGCTCTTCATCAAACACACACACACACACGATGCACAAGCTCTTCATCAAACACACACACATGATACACAAGCTCTTCATCAAACACACACACACATGATACACAAGGTCTTCATCAAACACACACACATGATGCACAAGCTCTTCATCAAACACACACACACACACATGATACACAAGCTCTTCATCAAACACACACACGATGCACAAGCTCTTCATCAAACACACACACACACACGATACACAAGCTCTTCATCAAACACACACACACACATGATACACAAGCTCTTAATCAAACACACACACATGATACACAAGCTCTTCATCAAACACACACACACACATGATACACAAGCTCTTAATCAAACACACACACACGATACACAAGCTCTTCATCAAACACACACACACACACGATACACAAGCTCTTCATCAAACACACACACACACACGATACACAAGCTCTTCATCAAACACACACACACACATGATACACAAGCTCTTAATCAAACACACACACATGATACACAAGCTCTTCATCAAACACACACACACACATGATACACAAGCTCTTAATCAAACACACACACACGATACACAAGCTCTTCATCAAACACACACACACACACGATACACAAGCTCTTCATCAAACACACACACACACATGATACACAAGCTCTTCATCAAACACACACACACACGATACACAAGCTCTTCATCAAACACACACACACACACGATACACAAGCTCTTCATCAAACACACACACACACGATACACAAGCTCTTCATCAAACACACACACACACATGATACACAAGCTCTTCATAAAACACACACACACACACATGATGCACAAGCTCTTCATCAAACACACACACGATGCACAAGGTCTTCATCAAACACACACACACATGATGCACAAGCTCTTCATCAAACACACACACACGATGCACAAGGTCTTCATCAAACACACACACGATGCACAAGGTCTTCATCAAACACACACACGATGCACAAGCTCTTCATCAAACACACACACATGATGCACAAGCTCTTCATCAAACACACACACATGATGCACAAGGTCTTCTTCAAACACACACACGATGCACAAGGTCTTCTTCAAACACACACACATGATGCACAAGCTCTTCATCAAACACACACACACGATGCACAAGGTCTTCTTCAAACACACACACATGATGCACAAGCTCTTCATCAAACACACACACACACACATGATACACAAGGTCTTCATCAAACACACACACACACGATACACAAGCTCTTCATCAAACACACACACATGATGCACAAGCTCTTCATCAAACACACACACATGATGCACAAGCTCTTCATCAAACACACACACGCACATGATACACAAGCTCTTCATCAAACACACACACATGATGCACAAGCTCTTCATCAAACACACACACGATGCACAAGGTCTTCATCAAACACACACACACACGATGCACAAGGTCTTCATCAAACACACACACACACACGATACACAAGCTCTTCATCAAACACACACACACACATGATACACAAGCTCTTAATCAAACACACACACATGATACACAAGCTCTTCATCAAACACACACACACACATGATACACAAGCTCTTAATCAAACACACACACACGATACACAAGCTCTTCATCAAACACACACACGATACACAAGCTCTTCATCAAACACACACACACACATGATACACAAGCTCTTCATCAAACACACACACACACGATACACAAGCTCTTCATCAAACACACACACACACACGATACACAAGCTCTTCATCAAACACACACACACACGATACACAAGCTCTTCATCAAACACACACACACACATGATACACAAGCTCTTCATAAAACACACACACACACACATGATGCACAAGCTCTTCATCAAACACACACACGATGCACAAGGTCTTCATCAAACACACACACGATGCACAAGGTCTTCATCAAACACACACACGATGCACAAGCTCTTCATCAAACACACACACATGATGCACAAGGTCTTCTTCAAACACACACACGATGCACAAGGTCTTCTTCAAACACACACACATGATACACAAGGTCTTCATCAAACACACACACACACGATACACAAGCTCTTCATCAAACACACACACATGATGCACAAGCTCTTCATCAAACACACACACATGATGCACAAGCTCTTCATCAAACACACACACGCACATGATACACAAGCTCTTCATCAAACACACACACATGATGCACAAGCTCTTCATCAAACACACACACGATGCACAAGGTCTTCATCAAACACACACACACACGATGCACAAGGTCTTCATCAAACACACACACACACGATGCACAAGGTCTTCATCAAACACACACGATGCACAAGGTCTTCATCAAACACACACACACACGATGCACAAGGTCTTCATCAAACACACACACACACGATGCACAAGCTCTTCATCAAACACACACACACAAGATGCACAAGGTCTTCATCAAACACACACACACAGGATGCACAAGGTCTTCATCAAACACACACACACAAGATGCACAAGGTCTTCATCAAACACACACACACGATGCACAAGGTCTTCATCAAACACACACACACACAAGATGCACAAGGTCTTCATCAAACACACACACACACGATGCACAAGGTCTTCATCAAACACACACACGATGCACAAGGTCTTCATCAAACACACACACACATGATGCACAAGGTCTTCATCAAACACACACACATGATGCACAAGGTCTTCATCAAACACACACACACACATGATGCACAAGCTCTTCATCAAACACACACACATGATGCACAAGCTCTTCATCAAACACACACACACACACGATACACAAGCTCTTCATCAAACACACACACATGATGCACAAGCTCTTCATCAAACACACACACATGATGCACAAGGTCTTCATCAAACACACACACACATGATACACAAGCTCTTCATCAAACACACACACATGATACACAAGGTCTTCATCAAACACACACACATGATGCACAAGCTCTTCATCAAACACACACACATGATGCACAAGGTCTTCATCAAACACACACACACGATGCTCAAGTTCTTCATCAAACACACACACATGATGCACAAGGTCTTCATCAAACACACACACGATGCACAAGGTCTTCATCAAACACACACACACACGATGCACAAGGTCTTCATCAAACACACACACACATGATGCACAAGGTCTTCATCAAACACACACACACACGATACACAAGCTCTTCATCAAACATACACACACACGATGCACAAGGTCTTCATCAAACACACACACACACGATGCACAAGGTCTTCATCAAACACACACGATGCACAAGGTCTTCATCAAACACACACACACACGATGCACAAGGTCTTCATCAAACACACACACACACGATGCACAAGCTCTTCATCAAACACACACACACAAGATGCACAAGGTCTTCATCAAACACACACACACAAGATGCACAAGGTCTTCATCAAACACACACACACAAGATGCACAAGGTCTTCATCAAACACACACACACGATGCACAAGGTCTTCATCAAACACACACACACAAGATGCACAAGGTCTTCATCAAACACACACACACATGATGCACAAGGTCTTCATCAAACACACACATGATACACAAGGTCTTCATCAAACACACACACACACGATGCACAAGCTCTTCATCAAACACACACACACAAGATGCACAAGGTCTTCATCAAACACACACACACAAGATGCACAAGGTCTTCATCAAACACACACACACGATGCACAAGGTCTTCATCAAACACACACACACATGATGCACAAGGTCTTCATCAAACACACACATGATGCACAAGGTCTTCATCAAACACACACACATGATGCACAAGGTCTTCATCAAACACACACACACACATGATGCACAAGCTCTTCATCAAACACACACACACATGATGCACAAGCTCTTCATCAAACACACACACATGATGCACAAGCTCTTCATCAAACACACACACATGATGCACAAGGTCTTCATCAAACACACACACACATGATACACAAGCTCTTCATCAAACACACACACATGATGCACAAGGTCTTCATCAAACACACACACATGATGCACAAGCTCTTCATCAAACACACACACATGATGCACAAGGTCTTCATCAAACACACACACATGATGCACAAGGTCTTCATCAAACACACACACACGATGCTCAAGTTCTTCATCAAACACACACACATGATGCACAAGGTCTTCATCAAACACACACACGATGCACAAGGTCTTCATCAAACACACACACACATGATACACAAGGTCTTCATCAAACACACACACACGATGCACAAGGTCTTCATCAAACACACACACACATGATGCACAAGGTCTTCATCAAACACACACACATGATGCACAAGGTCTTCATCAAACACAAACACACACGATACACAAGCTCTTCATCAAACACACACACATGATGCACAAGCTCTTCATCAAACACACACACACGATGCACAAGGTCTTCATCAAACACACACACACACGATGCACAAGGTCTTCATCAAACACACACACATGATGCACAAGCTCTTCATCAAACACACACACATGATGCACAAGCTCTTCATCAAACACACACACACACGATACACAAGCTCTTCATCAAACACACACACACGATGCACAAGGTCTTCATCAAACACACACACATGATGCACAAGCTCTTCATCAAACACACACACATGATGCACAAGCTCTTCATCAAACACACACACATGATGCACAAGCTCTTCATCAAACACACACACACACGATGCACAAGCTCTTCATCAAACACACACACGATGCACAAGGTCTTCATCAAACACACACACACATGATGCACAAGGTCTTCATCAAACACACACATATGATGCACAAGGTCTTCATCAAACACACACACATGATGCACAAGGTCTTCATCAAACACACACACATGATGCACAAGGTCTTCATCAAACACACACACATGATGCACAAGCTCTTCATCAAACACACACACACACACGATACACAAGCTCTTCATCAAACACACACACACATGATGCACAAGGTCTTCATCAAACACACACACATGATGCACAAGGTCTTCATCAAACACACACACACATGATGCACAAGGTCTTCATCAAACACACACACATGATGCACAAGGTCTTCATCAAACACACACACATGATGCACAAGGTCTTCATCAAACACACACACATGATGCACAAGGTCTTCATCAAACACACACACACATGATGCACAAGGTCTTCATCAAACACACACACACGATGCACAAGGTCTTCATCAAACACACACACATGATGCACAAGGTCTTCATCAAACACACACACATGATGCACAAGCTCTTCATCAAACACACACACATGATGCACAAGGTCTTCATCAAACACACACACATGATGCACAAGGTCTTCATCAAACACACACACACACATGATGCACAAGCTCTTCATCAAACACACACACACACGATGCACAAGGTCTTGATCAAACACACACACATGATGCACAAGCTCTTCATCAAACACACACACACATGATGCACAAGGTCTTCATCAAACACACACACATGATGCACAAGGTCTTCATCAAACACACACACACATGATGCACAAGGTCTTGATCAAACACACACACATGATGCACAAGGTCTTCATCAAACACACACACACATGATGCACAAGGTCTTCATCAAACACACACACACATGATGCACAAGGTCTTCATCAAACACACACACACATGATGCACAAGGTCTTCATCAAACACACACACACGATACACAAGGTCTTCATCAAACACACACACACGATACACAAGCTCTTCATCAAACACACACACACGATACACAAGGTCTTGATCAAACACACACACATGATGCACAAGCTCTTCATCAAACACACACACATGATGCACAAGGTCTTCATCAAACACACACACACATGATGCACAAGGTCTTCATCAAACACACACACATGATGCACAAGGTCTTCATCAAACACACACACATGATGCACAAGCTCTTCATCAAACACACACACATGATGCACAAGGTCTTCATCAAACACACACACATGATGCACAAGGTCTTCATCAAACACACACACACACATGATGCACAAGCTCTTCATCAAACACACACACACACGATGCACAAGGTCTTCATCAAACACACACACACACGATGCACAAGGTCTTCATCAAACACACACACATGATGCACAAGGTCTTCATCAAACACACACACACATGATGCACAAGGTCTTCATCAAACACACACACACACACATGATGCACAAGGTCTTCATCAAACACACACACATGATACACAAGCTCTTCATCAAACACACACACACGATACACAAGCTCTTCATCAAACACACACACATGATGCACAAGGTCTTCATCAAACACACACACATGATACACAAGCTCTTCATCAAACACACACACATGATGCACAAGGTCTTCATCAAACACACACACACACGATGCACAAGGTCTTCATCAAACACACACACATGATACACAAGGTCTTCATCAAACACACACACATGATACACAAGCTCTTCATCAAACACACACACACATGATGCACAAGGTCTTCATCAAACACACACACACACGATACACAAGCTCTTCATCAAACACACACACATGATGCACAAGGTCTTCATCAAACACACACACACACATGATGCACAAGGTCTTTATCAAACACACACACACATGATACACAAGCTCTTCATCAAACACACACACATGATGCACAAGGTCTTCATCAAACACACACACACACATGATACACAAGGTCTTTATCAAACACACACACACATGATACACAAGCTCTTCATCAAACACACACACATGATGCACAAGGTCTTCATCAAACACACACACACACATGATGCACAAGGTCTTTATCAAACACACACACACATGATACACAAGCTCTTCATCAAACACACACACACGATGCACAAGGTCTTCATCAAACACACACACACACGATGCACAAGGTCTTCATCAAACACACACACATGATGCACAAGGTCTTCATCAAACACACACACACATGATGCACAAGGTCTTCATCAAACACACACACACACACACATGATGCACAAGGTCTTCATCAAACACACACACATGATACACAAGCTCTTCATCAAACACACACACACGATACACAAGCTCTTCATCAAACACACACACGATGCACAAGGTCTTCATCAAACACACACACACATGATGCACAAGGTCTTCATCAAACACACACACATGATGCACAAGGTCTTTATCAAACACACACACATGATACACAAGCTCTTCATCAAACACACACACACACGATACACAAGCTCTTCATCAAACACACACACATGATACACAAGCTCTTCATCAAACACACACACATGATGCACAAGCTCTTCATCAAACACACACACATGATGCACAAGGTCTTCATCAAACACACACACACACGATGCACAAGCTCTTCATCAAACACACACACATGATACACAAGCTCTTCATCAAACACACACACATGATGCACAAGCTCTTCATCAAACACACACACATGATGCACAAGGTCTTCATCAAACACACACACACACATGATGCACAAGCTCTTCATCAAACACACACACATGATGCACAAGCTCTTCATCAAACACACACACATGATGCACAAGCTCTTCATCAAACACACACACATGATGCACAAGCTCTTCATCAAACACACACACATGATACACAAGTTCTTCATCAAACACACACACACACACACGATGCACAAGGTCTTCAAACACACACACATGATACACAAGGTCTTCATCAAACACACACACGATGCACAAGGTCTTCATCAAACACACACATGATACACAAGGTCTTCATCAAACACACACACACGATACACAAGCTCTTCATCAAACACACACACACGATACACAAGGTCTTCATCAAACACACACACATGATGCACAAGGTCTTCATCAAACACACACACATGATGCACAAGGTCTTCATCAAACACACACACACATGATGCACAAGGTCTTCATCAAACACACACACATGATGCACAAGGTCTTCATCAAACACACACACACATGATGCACAAGCTCTTCATCAAACACACACACACATGATGCACAAGGTCTTCATCAAACACACACACATGATGCACAAGGTCTTCATCAAACACACACACACATGATGCACAAGGTCTTCATCAAACACACACACACATGATACACAAGCTCTTCATCAAACACACACACACGATACACAAGGTCTTGATCAAACACACACACATGATGCACAAGCTCTTCATCAAACACACACACACACACATGATGCACAAGCTCTTCATCAAACACACACACATGATACACAAGGTCTTCATCAAACACACACACACGATACACAAGCTCTTCATCAAACACACACACATGATGCACAAGGTCTTCATCAAACACACACACATGATGCACAAGCTCTTCATCAAACACACACACACACACACGATGCACAAGGTCTTCATCAAACACACACACACACACGATGCACAAGGTCTTCATCAAACACACACACACACACGATGCACAAGGTCTTCATCAAACACACACACACACACACGATGCACAAGGTCTTCATCAAACACACACACACGATGCACAAGGTCTTCATCAAACACACACACACGATGCACAAGGTCTTCATCAAACACACACACACACACACGATGCACAAGGTCTTCATCAAACACACACACGATGCACAAGCTCTTCATCAAACACACACACATGATACACAAGGTCTTCATCAAACACACACACGATGCACAAGGTCTTCATCAAACACACACACACGATGCACAAGCTCTTCATCAAACACACACACATGATACACAAGCTCTTCATCAAACACACACACATGATGCACAAGCTCTTCATCAAACACACACACATGATACACAAGCTCTTCATCAAACACACACACATGATACACAAGCTCTTCATCAAACACACACACGATACACAAGGTCTTCATCAAACACACACACATGATACACAAGGTCTTCATCAAACACACACACATGATACACAAGCTCTTCATCAAACACACACACACGATACACAAGGTCTTCATCAAACACAAACACACATGATACACAAGCTCTTCATCAAACACACACACACGATACACAAGGTCTTCATCAAACACAAACACACATGATACACAAGGTCTTCATCAAACACACACACACATGATACACAAGGTCGTCATCAAACACACACACACACATGATACACAAGCTCTTCATCAAACACACACATGATACACAAGGTCTTCATCAAACACACACACGATACACAAGCTCTTCATCAAACACACACACATGATACACAAGGTCTTCATCAAACACAAACACACATGATACACAAGCTCTTCATCAAACACACACACGATGCACAAGCTCTTCATCAAACACAAACACACATGATGCACAAGCTCTTCATCAAACACACACACACACGATACACAAGCTCTTCATCAAACACACACACACACATGATGCACAAGGTCTTCATCAAACACACACACATGATGCACAAGGTCTTCATCAAACACACACACACACGATACACAAGCTCTTCATCAAACACACACACATGATGCACAAGCTCTTCATCAAACACACACACATGATGCACAAGCTCTTCATCAAACAAACACACGATACACAAGCTCTTCATCAAACACACACACACATGATACACAAGCTCTTCATCAAACACACACTCACGATACACAAGCTCTTCATCAAACACACACACACACACATGATACACAAGCTCTTCATCAAACACACACACATGATGCACAAGCTCTTCATCAAACACACACACATGATGCACAAGGTCTTCATCAAACACACACACACGATACACAAGCTCTTCATCAAACACACACACACATGATGCACAAGCTCTTCATCAAACACACACACGATGCACAAGCTCTTCATCAAACACACACACATGATACACAAGGTCTTCATCAAACACACACACATGATACACAAGCTCTTCATCAAACACACACACATGATGCACAAGCTCTTCATCAAACACACACACATGATGCACAAGGTCTTCATCAAACACACACACATGATGCACAAGCTCTTCATCAAACACACACACGATGCACAAGCTCTTCATCAAACACACACACATGATACACAAGGTCTTCATCAAACACACACACATGATACACAAGCTCTTCATCAAACACACACACATGATGCACAAGCTCTTCATCAAACACACACACATGATGCACAAGCTCTTCATCAAACACACACACATGATGCACAAGCTCTTCATCAAACACACACTCACGATACACAAGCTCTTCATCAAACACACACACATGATGCACAAGCTCTTCATCAAACACACACACACATGATGCACAAGCTCTTCATCAAACACACACACACACACGATGCACAAGGTCTTCATCAAACACACACACACACACGATGCACAAGCTCTTCATCAAACACACACACACATGATGCACAAGCTCTTCATCAAACACACACACACACATGATGCACAAGCTCTTCATCAAACACACACACACACACGATGCACAAGGTCTTCATCAAACACACACACACATGATGCACAAGCTCTTCATCAAACACACACACACACACACACGATGCACAAGGTCTTCATCAAACACACACACACATGATGCACAAGCTCTTCATCAAACACACACACATGATGCACAAGCTCTTCATCAAACACACACACATGATGCACAAGCTCTTCATCAAACACACACACATGATGCACAAGGTCTTCATCAAACACACACACACGATGCACAAGCTCTTCATCAAACACACACACACGATGCACAAGCTCTTCATCAAACACACACACATGATGCACAAGCTCTTCATCAAACACACACACACACGATACACAAGGTCTTCATCAAACACACACACATGATACACAAGGTCTTCATCAAACACACACACACACGATACACAAGGTCTTCATCAAACACACACACACACACGATGCACAAGGTCTTCATCAAACACACACACACGATACACAAGCTCTTCATCAAACACACACACACATGATACACAAGGTCTTCATCAAACACACACACACACGATGCACAAGGTCTTCATCAAACACACACACACACACACATGATGCACAAGCTCTTCATCAAACACACACACACGATACACAAGCTCTTCATCAAACACACACACACATGATACACAAGGTCTTCATCAAACACACACACACACGATACACAAGCTCTTCATCAAACACACACACACATGATACACAAGGTCTTCATCAAACACACACACACACGATGCACAAGGTCTTCATCAAACACACACACACACACACGATGCACAAGCTCTTCATCAAACACACACACACGATACACAAGCTCTTCATCAAACACACACACATGATACACAAGGTCTTCATCAAACACACACACACACGATGCACAAGGTCTTCATCAAACACACACACATGATACACAAGGTCTTCATCAAACACACACACACACGATACACAAGGTCTTCATCAAACACACACACACACGATACACAAGGTCTTCATCAAACACACACACACACGATACACAAGGTCTTCATCAAACACACACACACACACGATGCACAAGGTCTTCATCAAACACACACACACACGATACACAAGCTCTTCATCAAACACACACGATGCACAAGGTCTTCATCAAACACACACACATGATACACAAGGTCTTCATCAAACACACACACACACGATGCACAAGGTCTTCATCAAACACACACACACGATGCACAAGGTCTTCATCAAACACACACACACGATACACAAGCTCTTCATCAAACACACACACACGATACACAAGCTCTTCATCAAACACACACACATGATGCACAAGGTCTTCATCAAACACACACACACACGATACACAAGCTCTTCATCAAACACACACACACACGATGCACAAGGTCTTCATCAAACACACACACACACGATGCACAAGGTCTTCATCAAACACACACACACATGATACACAAGGTCTTCATCAAACACACACACACACGATAAACAAGCTCTTCATCAAACACACACACACGATGCACAAGGTCTTCATCAAACACACACACACGATACACAAGCTCTTCATCAAACACACACACACGATACACAAGCTCTTCATCAAACACACACACACGATACACAAGCTCTTCATCAAACACACACACACGATACACAAGCTCTTCATCAAACACACACACACACGATGCACAAGGTCTTCATCAAACACACACACACGATGCACAAGGTCTTCATCAAACACACACACACGATACACAAGCTCTTCATCAAACACACACACATGATACACAAGGTCTTCATCAAACACACACACACACATGATACACAAGGTCTTCATCAAACACACACACACACGATGCACAAGGTCTTCATCAAACACACACACACGATACACAAGGTCTTCATCAAACACACACACACACGATGCACAAGGTCTTCATCAAACACACACACACACACGATGCACAAGGTCTTCATCAAACACACACACACGATACACAAGCTCTTCATCAAACACACACACACGATACACAAGCTCTTCATCAAACACACACACACACACGATACACAAGCTCTTCATCAAACACACACACACACGATGCACAAGGTCTTCATCAAACACACAAGATACACAAGGTCTTCATCAAACACACACACACACGATAAACAAGCTCTTCATCAAACACACACACACGATGCACAAGGTCTTCATCAAACACACACACACGATACACAAGCTCTTCATTAAACACACACACACGATACACAAGCTCTTCATCAAACACACACACACGATACACAAGCTCTTCATCAAACACACACACACGATGCACAAGGTCTTCATCAAACA
This sequence comes from Phoxinus phoxinus, assembly GCF_949152265.1. Lineage (NCBI taxonomy): Eukaryota > Metazoa > Chordata > Actinopteri > Cypriniformes > Leuciscidae > Phoxinus > Phoxinus phoxinus. Next base: position 31,723,813 of record NC_136896.1, read on the forward strand.
CACACACACGATGGACAAGGTCTTCATCAAACACACACACACGATACACAAGCTCTTCATCAAACACACACACATGATACACAAGGTCTTCATCAAACACACACACACACGATGCACAAGGTCTTCATCAAACACACACACATGATACACAAGGTCTTCATCAAACACACACACACACGATGCACAAGGTCTTCATCAAACACACACACATGATACACAAGGTCTTCATCAAACACACACACACACGATACACAAGCTCTTCATCAAACACACACACACGATACACAAGCTCTTCATCAAACACACACACACGATACACAAGCTCTTCATCAAACACACACACATGATACACAAGGTCTTCATCAAACACACACACACACATGATACACAAGGTCTTCATCAAACACACACACACACGATACACAAGCTCTTCATCAAACACACACACACGATACACAAGCTCTTCATCAAACACACACACACGATACACAAGGTCTTCATCAAACACACACACATGATACACAAGCTCTTCATCAAACACACACACACGATACACAAGGTCTTCATCAAACACACACACACACATGATACACAAGGTCTTCATCAAACACACACACACACGATGCACAAGGTCTTCATCAAACACACACACATGATACACAAGGTCTTCATCAAACACACACACACACGATGCACAAGGTCTTCATCAAACACACACACACACGATGCACAAGGTCTTCATCAAACACACACACACGATACACAAGGTCTTCATCAAACACACACACACACGATGCACAAGGTCTTCATCAAACACACACACACAATACACAAGCTCTTCATCAAACACACACACACGATACACAAGCTCTTCATCAAACACACACACACGATGCACAAGGTCTTCATCAAACACACACACACACGATGCACAAGGTCTTCATCAAACACACACACACGATACACAAGGTCTTCATCAAACACACACACACACGATACACAAGGTCTTCATCAAACACACACACATGATGCACAAGGTCTTCATCAAACACACACACACACACACGATGCACAAGGTCTTCATCAAACACACACACATGATACACAAGGTCTTCATCAAACACACACACACGATACACAAGGTCTTCATCAAACACACACACACATGATGCACAAGGTCTTCATCAAACACACACACACACACGATGCACAAGGTCTTCATCAAACACACACACACACGATACACAAGCTCTTCATCAAACACACACACATGATGCACAAGGTCTTCATCAAACACACACACACACGATACACAAGCTCTTCATCAAACACACACACATGATACACAAGCTCTTCATCAAACACACACACACATGATACACAAGCTCTTCATCAAACACACACACGATGCACAAGGTCTTCATCAAACACACACACACATGATGCACAAGGTCTTCATCAAACACACACACACGATACACAAGGTCTTCATCAAACACACACACACACACGATACACAAGCTCTTCATCAAACACACACACATGATGCACAAGGTCTTCATCAAACACACACACACACGATACACAAGCTCTTCATCAAACACACACACATGATACACAAGCTCTTCATCAAACACACACACACATGATACACAAGCTCTTCATCAAACACACACACGATGCACAAGGTCTTCATCAAACACACACACACACGATACACAAGCTCTTCATCAAACACACACACATGATACACAAGGTCTTCATCAAACACACACACACGATACACAAGGTCTTCATCAAACACACACACACACACGATGCACAAGGTCTTCATCAAACACACACACACATGATGCACAAGGTCTTCATCAAACACACACACACGATGCACAAGGTCTTCATCAAACACACACACACACGATGCACAAGCTCTTCATCAAACACACACACACGATGCACAAGGTCTTCATCAAACACACACACACGATGCACAAGCTCTTCATCAAACACACACACACGATGCACAAGGTCTTCATCAAACACACACACACACGATGCACAAGGTCTTCATCAAACACACACACACACACACACACACACACACATGATGCACAAGGTCTTCATCAAACACACACACACGATGCACAAGGTCTTCATCAAACACACACACACGATGCACAAGGTCTTCATCAAACACACACACATGATGCACAAGGTCTTCATCAAACACACACACACGATGCACAAGGTCTTCATCAAACACACACACACGATACACAAGCTCTTCATCAAACACACACACATGATACACAAGGTCTTCATCAAACACACACACACGATACACAAGGTCTTCATCAAACACACACACACACACGATGCACAAGGTCTTCATCAAACACACACACACACACATGATGCACAAGGTCTTCATCAAACACACACACACGATGCACAAGGTCTTCATCAAACACACACACACGATGCACAAGCTCTTCATCAAACACACACACACGATGCACAAGGTCTTCATCAAACACACACACACGATGCACAAGGTCTTCATCAAACACACACACACACACGATACACAAGCTCTTCATCAAACACACACACACGATGCACAAGGTCTTCATCAAACACACACACACACGATGCACAAGGTCTTCATCAAACACACACACACACATGATGCACAAGCTCTTCATCAAACACACACACACACACACACACACACACACATGATGCACAAGGTCTTCATCAAACACACACACACGATGCACAAGGTCTTCATCAAACACACACACATGATGCACAAGCTCTTCATCAAACACACACACATGATGCACAAGGTCTTCATCAAACACACACACACATGATGCACAAGGTCTTCATCAAACACACACACACGATGCACAAGGTCTTCATCAAACACACACACATGATGCACAAGCTCTTCATCAAACACACACACACGATGCACAAGGTCTTCATCAAACACACACACACGATGCACAAGGTCTTCATCAAACACACACACATGATGCACAAGGTCTTCATCAAACACACACACACGATGCACAAGGTCTTCATCAAACACACACACACACACGATGCACAAGCTCTTCATCAAACACACACACACACACATGATGCACAAGGTCTTCATCAAACACACACACACGATGCACAAGCTCTTCATCAAACACACACACACGATGCACAAGGTCTTCATCAAACACACACACACACATGATGCACAAGCTCTTCATCAAACACACACACATGATGCACAAGCTCTTCATCAAACACACACACACGATGCACAAGGTCTTCATCAAACACACACACACACATGATGCACAAGCTCTTCATCAAACACACACACACACACATGATGCACAAGCTCTTCATCAAACACACACACACACACATGATGCACAAGCTCTTCATCAAACACACACACATGATGCACAAGCTCTTCATCAAACACACACACATGATGCACAAGCTCTTCATCAAACACACACACATGATGCACAAGGTCTTCATCAAACACACACACACGATGCACAAGCTCTTCATCAAACACACACACATGATGCACAAGGTCTTCATCAAACACACACACACGATGCACAAGCTCTTCATCAAACACACACACATGATGCACAAGCTCTTCATCAAACACACACACATGATGCACAAGCTCTTCATCAAACACACACACACACACACATACACACACACACACAAGCTCTTCATCAAACACACACACACATGATACACAAGCTCTTCATCAAACACACACACACACACACATACACACACACACACAAGCTCTTCATCAAACACACACACACACAAGCTCTTCATCAAACACACACACGATGCACAAGCTCTTCATCAAACACACACACATGATGCACAAGCTCTTCATCAAACACACACACATGATACACAAGCTCTTCATCAAACACACACACACACACGATGCACAAGCTCTTCATCAAACACACACACATGATGCACAAGCTCTTCATCAAACACACACACGATACACAAGCTCTTCATCAAACACACACACACACACATACACACACACACACAAGCTCTTCATCAAACACACACACACACAAGCTCTTCATCAAACACACACACACATGATGCACAAGCTCTTCATCAAACACACACACATGATGCACAAGCTCTTCATCAAACACACACACATGATACACACACACACACACACACACACACACGATGCAGAACCATGAGTCACTCTGGAATAAACCAGGATCGAGACACTCGTCATTTCAATCTTATTGTTACTCACAGTCATGCATCAGTGACTGACGAAAGAAGAACAAGAGGCAAAATATTCATAATTCACACAGCAGTTCATCAGACGCCCATTAATCATTCTCTGCATATATAGGCCCTATTATGATTAAAGCCTGTACCTTGTAGAATATTCCTGTGGACGAGCTCGGCTCTCTCCGGTCTGCTCCTGATCTTGTGTTTTAAGTAATCTCCAGTCTGCAACATCACATCATAAAACATGAAATATAACGACACACACTTTCTCAAAACCTCTGCTATATCACAATCACATTTCATTCATAATTGATGAACTTTGCACAGTGACAGTTATTGAACTCTTTTTAGAGCTGCTTCATACAGTAGTGTTCAAAAGTTCAAAGGTCATAAGAAGATTTAATGTATTTTATCCTCATATTACACTGATTTCTGGAGGATCATGTGACTCTGAAGACTGGAGTAATGATGATAAACTCAGCTTTGATCACAGGAATAAATTACACTTTACTGTATATTCACATAGACAACTGATGATCTTTTACTGTGTTTTTGATCAAATAAATGCAGCCTTGAGCAGAAGAGACTCTTTCAAAAAC
>NC_136896.1:31736225-31746225 GCF_949152265.1 Phoxinus phoxinus
TGTAATGGCGTAGAAATAGTGCAATGACGTAGAAATAAATAGCGTAATGATGTAGAAATAGTGTAATGGCGTAGAAATAGCGTAATGACGTAGCAATAGCGTAATGGCGTAGAAATAGCGCAATGATGTAGAAATAGCGCAATGATGTAGAAATAGCGCAATGACGTAGAAATAAATAGCGTAATGACGTAGCAATAGCGTAATGGCGTAAAAATAGCGCAATGACGTAGAAATAAATAGCGTAATGACGTAGCAATAGCGTAATGGTGTAGAAATAGCGTAATGATGTAGAAATAGCGTAATGACGTAGAAATAAATAGCGTAATGACGTAGAAATAGCGTAATGATAGCGTAATGATGTAGAAATAGTGTAATGACGTAGAAATAAATAGTGTAATGATGTAGAAATAGCGTAATGACGTAGAAATAAATAGTGTAATGATGTAGAAATAGCGTAATGATGTAGAAATAGCGTAATGATGTAGAAATAGCGTAATGGCGTAGAAATAAATAGCGTAATGACGTAGAAATAGCGTAATGATGTAGAAATAAATAGCGTAATGACGTAGAAATAGCGTAATGACGTAGAAATAAATATCAAAATGACGTAGAAATAGCGTAATGATGTAGAAATAGTGTAATGACATAGAAATAGCGTAATGACGTAGAAATAAATAGCAAAATGACGTAGAAATAGCGTAATGATGTAGAAATTGTGTAATGACGTAGAAATAGTGTAATAACGTAGAAATAAATAGCGTAATGTCGTAGAAATAAATAGGTTATTGACGTAAAAATAAATAGCGTAATGACGTAGAAATAAATAGCGTAATGACGTAGCAATAGCGTAATGGCTTAGAAATAGTGTTAATGACGTAGAAATAGCGTAATGACGTAGAAATAGTGTAATGATGTAGAAATAGCGTAATGATAGTAAAATGACGTAGAAATCGCGTAATGACGTAGAAATAGCGTAATGATAGTAAAATGACGTAGAAATGGCGTAATGATAGTGTAATGGCGTAGAAAAAGCGTAATGACGTAGAAATAGCGTAATGACGTAGAAATAGCGTAATGACGTACACCGCTCTACAGTCATTTGAAAGTGATTGCAGTACCAGTTTTGGCCACAATCGTACATACGGTTCCTTTAATGGTGAGACTTTTGTTTTTGTAATCAGGCTCTCAAAAATTATATACAAATTTGGATTTAGATTTATCGGCCAATATATCGGTTATCGGCTTTCAGATTTGTGCACGGTTCGAGTTCTGTGTACACCTTTATGGAGCGGGTCAAATTGACCCTAATTGGATTCAATACAATTCCTCAAAAATCACACCATGAAAAACAACAAAGATTCAGGTACAAATTGTAAACTTTCAATATCAACATTTGTCAAACATTACAAAAAAAAGAAAATATGAACATGATTTATGAAAATGTTTTTTAACCACTTTTTAAAAACTATTATTATTGACTAACAGTAGACTTATTTTTTTTTTTTTTTTACATTTTATGCTTAGAACATCATAACTGAACAATTAAATTTAGCTGTATAATGAAAATAATGTTTACTTTTCCTAAGTTGGCTCTGAGTTGTTTTGTAGACTCATTTCATAAAGTGCAGAAGTTTCTTCTGACATGATGAGCGCACAGCAAGTGTGTGTTTTCTGCATATGAAGTTCCTGCTCTTCACACACGCTGCTGGTTTTGCTCTCGCACACACACACCTCACACCACAAGTGCCCTGCATACATCACATACATGTTTTTATTGTGTGTCTGTGCAGTTTCTTCTGAATAGCTGTCTATGAGGGTCAAATTGACACTATTAGTAATAGTACGAACGTATAGTAATTATGTTTGTATATGTCGAAACACATCAGCATGTTGAAACTTTGCATGCATGTTCATGATGATAAATGAGAACAAGTCACAAAATATCAAGAAAAAAAACAAAGGTTTAATTTTATTTCAGGAAGCTTGAAAAAATAAATGATAGCAAATTTTTACAATCTGTGGCTGACAAAATATTTTTCTGTATTGAAACAAGTATGGAAACGCAAATTTTTTAGCTTCATAAGGTCGTAAAAAGCCACAATAACAAAATATAACCAATAAATGTTATTATTTTGGGTCGGTACAGTTGCCTTAGAGCGTTAAAATATGTGGGTCAAATTGACCCGCGAACATCACGAACGTAATAGTGATTATGTTTGTATATGTCAAAACACATCAGCATGTTGAAACTTTGCATGTTCATGATGATAAATGAGAAAAAGTCACAAAATATCAAGAAAAAAACAGTATTTCCAACAACTAGAAAATCGAAACGGGTCAAATTGACCCGCAACAACACAAGGGTTATGAAGAAGTATCGGTTATATCGGCCACAATGTTCATATCTGTGCACCTAAATATAACATTCATTAAAAGTTATCTGGGGTTTAATAATGTTCTCGAAACATCAGCACAGAAACATTATTCATCATTCACAGAGCGCTTAAAAAGCAAACGTAGTTCGATCTAATGTTTTTAAATGTGACTTGCTTCGGAACATTCAGAAGTAACATCTCATAACGTTTGAAGAATGATACAATGGAATGTTCCCGTTCACATAACCCAGAAAACACTATAAAACAAACAAAACGTGATGTTTTGAGCGTTCAGAAATAACGATTTCATAACCTAATGGGAATGTTAGCAAAACATTTCTCGGGCATATTTCCCCGAGTGAGCGCACACATCCGTCCTTCTCCACCAGGCTGAGGAACTCTACTGAACACACATGTCATGTTAACGGCTCTGTCTGTAAATAGCAGACTGTAATCTTGACACGACACAGGCATCCGTGACACACACACACACGCGCGCACACACACACACACACACACACACAGTTAGGACTCAACATCAGGGAAACCTGCTTCAGAGATGCACTATATTAACTTTTTTTATTGTCTTTGTTCCCAATCACACATTTTGTAATAAATAAATGATGTGTCAATGGAAAGTTAAACACATAATTCATTCTCTGAAAATGTTTTGAAATCGTTTGTTGCGTTACCATGGAAAAGGTCATTTAAAACAGTTTAGAGGCTCAAATTTTTTTTTATATCAACTTCAATTTTTTTTTTTAATGCAATTTAAGAGTCCAAAAAATGATTTGGTAAAATTAGTAGTGCATGAAATGAAAATTTTGACTGATACCGATAATTCTTTATATTTGAAAGCCGATAACTGATCTATTGGTAGATAAATATAAATCCATATCGTGCATCACTACTGCGGAGTGTTAAAGTTCAGAGTTCGTGAGGACATGATGTTAATTCCCTGTGACCGAGGCTGCCGGCTGGGAGAAAGGATCGCAAGGCATGCTGGGAGATTTCGGAGACTTCCACCAGAGGACTAAAGGCCTGAACTGGTGTGATGTCATTCTGGAGTTCGAAACCTCTGAGCTCCCATTGGTCGGTGTGGTGATGATGTAATAGGTGGGTGTGGCTCAGAGGCTCCTCCTTCTTTGAGGTGTGAATCTTCTCCGGTTCAGACGCGAGTGAAAACATGAACACTGGAGAGCCGCTTTACAGTCGAAACTGAAGCTGCGAGACTGAAAGCGACACTGTGTCCCATGTTTAATACTGTAAAGCATCTACTGTATAAAGTGCTGTATGAATAACCGTGACGTGACAGGAGATCTGAATACAAACATCTCCATGATCATCTGCTTTCTGAACGGCTGTTCTCTCATTTCTGTTATAAATAAAGCGCAGCACGTTTCTATATTCATCTAAATGTCGACGCGGCGGGATCTTCGCTAACATTATATCACTGCAAAGATGTTTAAAGGTCTTTTTTCACACACACACACACACACACACACACACACACACACACACACACACACACACACACACACACACACACACACACACACACACACACACACACACACACACACACTCTCCAGGATCCAGAAGCTGCTCTGTAACCGTCTGTCATCTTCTGTTTCTTTTGCCAATGGCATTCAAACTATTTATTAAAGTCATCGTTCATGTCATCGTAATGTTGAAAACAACTTTCACTTAGAAATCACAGAATTTCACAAACAACTCTTCACATCTAATTACATCTGAACTTTTGAAGTAAAAACACTAAAGTAGTATTTCTTTGTAAAAATAGTTTTTTATAGTGTGCCTAGATTTATTTTTCATTATTGTAATTTGCATTTTTTTCTCATACAAATGTTCGGTGCAATTCTACACAGTTTGTAATTAAACCAATAGAGTCAGACAAACTCAATTCAAAAGGAAAACAAGTAATTTAACTAAATAACTAAAATAAACTAATGTAACTTTGATACTTCTTTTCAGAAAACACAGCTTCATATATTTATCTTTAGTAATTTATAAAGTTGCCTATATTAAAAAAGGTATTAAGTTAAAAACAGAACAGCAATGATCTTTGACTTCTGTATCAAAGCATTTAACAAAAAATAAACTGTTTACATTTATTTAACTCATGTACATTACCCTACAGTCACCAATGAACACTTACATTTATAGGCTATTTAAGTTTATTGTTCACATAAAAATTATTTAAATGTGACAGTTTTAGTGACTCGTGGGCACATATATCTGTAGAAACTCTCTATTGAAAGATAATAAAAGAGTTTTCTAAAACTGCCTAAACACCCTGAGAAGGCAGCATGAGCTACACACACACACACACACACACACACACACACACACACACACACACACACACACACACACACGAGCCAGTTCTTCAATCTGTGTATGCTAATCATATTCAAAACATTGATCATCTCTCCAGAAAACACACTGGTCGTGAGCTTGCACAGGTTCGTCTCTGTAATCCACTTTAGAAGCGGAATGACAGCGTGTAAGAGTTTGACCTCAGATGTGACATTTTAAATTGTCCAAACGCTTATGTAATCTGTACACGAGCCGAACACGTCCACCGGGAACACAGCCTATCAGAACAGCTCAATCACACACACACACACACACACACACACAGAACAAGCATCTGAGTGTGTGCCGCTCTCTCTCTCTCTCTCACACACACACACACACACACACACACCCGTATCCCATCATGCCCTGTGCGCTCCGTCCGCTTCCCCTGAGCTTAGGCTCATTTCCCCTCGTGAAGGAAAAGCTCAATTTCGTCTGTAATTCCAGCGGTAAAACCCATTACGTGCCGAACGCGAGGAACGCTGTGTCCAAACGCTGTGAGTCTCGATGATTAAAAGACAGAAGCAAAGAGGACCTTCACAGATTCTCACATCAGTTATTCAGTAACGTTCTCGTCAGAAAGGGGGCAGTGTTGTTCGCGGATGCACTGAGAGCTTCACTGATGTCAGAGATACACGGACTGAGAGGAAGAGTAAGAGGAAGACTCGAGACTAGGAAACAAAGCAGGTGAGAAGCCAGTAAAAGCACATTAGGAGTTTAACTGCAAAAAAATATGTTTTTTCCTCAGTACAAACATTATTAAAATCAAGATGCATTTACTTGAGTTTACATTTAATTACTTTTTATGGACAAATTATCAAATTTAAGTGAGTTTATGCTTAAAACACACACACACACACACACACACACACACACACACACACAATCTTCCAAATGGAGTCAGAAAAATTGACTTAAATTCAAATGGAAAACAAAACAAAATGTCTTAAACATTTTCTTGTTTTAAGCACAAACTATATTATTTTTTTAATTATTATACTTAAGTAGTTCCCCTTCTCCAGTTAATGTATCTTGGTTAATTAAATAATAAAATGTATTATTATTATTATTATTATTAATGAATGTTTAGATGTGTACTGGAAACTAAGAATATCAGTTTTCCACAGATTATATCAAAGCACTTCTGGCTGTTTAAAAGCGTTTACAACAACCAAGAGCTACAAAGCAAGTTTGGTTACAAAAGTTACACTAATATCTGTAAAAGCATAAATATTGGCTTCATATTCCAGAGTAAAGTTTTCAAGTAGATCTCAAACTCTGACATCTTTTCATATTGTTAATAAATGACCCTATAAATAAACGTTCTCACCTGATTTAAACTTGCTGCGAATCAGAACGGAGTGTTCAGAGCCCAGAAGAGTCATTGTGCTTCCAGTGTCAGAGCATCAAGTGTTCGCTCACACACACACACACACTCAGCGTCTCTCACACACACACATGACGCGCGTCTGCTGAGCTCCGGCTCGCGCTGAACTGACTCTCTGATCCATGAGAGAGAAACTGAGACGAGACAAGAGCTGGGAGGATCTTAAAGCAGAGCAGACTGAGACACTCCTACTGTGAGAACACACACACACACACACACACACACACACACTATCATATACACACACACACATGCACTTATACACTCATACACACACACACACATACACTTATACACTCATACACACACACACACACACACACACACACACACACACACACAGACAGACAGACATACACTTATACACTCATACACACACACACACACACACACACACACACATAGGTGTGTAACTCATTAGCATAATGCCCGCCTCTGGTCTTGATTGGCTGAGCAGCGTCTCTTAGCTCCGCCCTCTAACACTGTAGTGTATCTGAGACTGGAAGAGTTCGGTTCGTGTTGTTCATGTGGAGAAGACGCTGTTCTCTGAGATCGAGACGGTAAAACTCACGCCATCTTCACTGTTCGTATCACTGTGATCAAGAGCTGAGATTCAGATATGATAATGAGCGTTTGCTTTCTGACCAATCAAAGCAGAGCAGCTCTCAGAGAGGCGGAGCTTAGAGAGGCTGAATTGCTTTCTGACCAATCACAGCAGAGCAGCTCTCAGAGAGGCGGAGCTTAGAGAGACTATTTTGCTTTCTGACCAATCAGAACAGAGCAGCTCTCAGAGAGGCGGGGTTTAGAGAGACTGAATTGGTTTCTGACCAATCAGAGCAGAGCAGCTCTCAGAGAGGCGGGGTTTAGGGAGACTGAATTGGTTTCTGACCAATCAGAGCAGAGCAGCTCTCAGAGAGGCGGGGTTTAGAGAGACTGAATTGGTTTCTGACCAATCAGAGCAGAGCAGCTCTCAGAGAGGCGGGGTTTAGAGAGACTGAATTGCTTTCTGACCAATCAGAGCAGAGCAGCTCTCAGAGAGGCGGGGTTTAGAGAGACTGAATCTCCGATGGAAGCGTTTCAGAAACTGAGAGAAAAGAGCTGACGCTGCAGTGGAGATTATGAGGAAATCAGTGTTTTTGAGCTTGAATGCATGTGGACCTGTTAGAGGAGACTCTAAAACAGCATTAGAACATTAAAATAGCATCAGAGGCGGTTTAAGTAATTTTGCTTCTCCAGTAAATGTGTCTTGATTTTAGAACGTTTAGATATTTGTACTAGAAAACAAGACAGAAACCCTGAGGAAGAACAAACTCAAATGAATATGTGTTGTTAGTTATCCTCATAAAGCAGTATTAGTGATGATCTGCATGTGATGTGTGGGAGAGTTGAATACTCATATGTCTTCAGCCGGAGCTGTGCGATCAGTCAGGATCCGTTATCTTATCTGGAGTGTTGGATTCTCCGAGCATCCCTTCCTCCGGCTCCCACAGTCCGTCAGAACACGGGTCAGTCTCTGCGTCTCCGGCACGCTCAGGGTTTCCCAAAGCATCGCTAGCCAACTGCAGTCGCGCGTTCTGTCGTTATCAGCAGTTCAGCGAGTGTGTGTTTCCCGAAACCATCGTTCCAACGAACATCCGCAGACAGCATCGCAGAGTTGTGTGTGTGAGCGACAGATCTCGGCCTGTGGTTAGAAGAAGAGTTTCTTGTTTGCATGAGATGAGGAGTCAATAAATCATTATCTTGAGCAGAATAATCAAGCTGACATTCAGTGCAATCTACATCTTCTATTTAGAATACATACAAATGTCATTTACGTCTTTTAGATTGTCAAGAGATTTAAAGAGTAGTTTTTGAAGAGTGTGTGTGTGTGTGTGATTCTCACGAAAGCTTGGTTTCAAACATGAAAATTAAAAAAATTCTTGAATTAACAAAAAAAATTCTGACATTAGAAACAAAGTCTGGAGAATGTGTGAACATTAATTTAAAAACATTTACTTTTCTACAATTTAAGACCTTTTTGAGCATATTTTCCAAAACAAGTCGAACAATTACCGCAACAGTCTGAAAACATCAACACTGTTAGAAAAGAAAATACATTTTCACATTTTTTAAAATGGATTATTAACAGTCATGCACAGTTATTTAAACATCTGAAATTATATTTATTTTTAATTTAATTTCTCTCATTACCGCAACACCTTCCACAATTTACAACCTTTTTTTATATATATATATTTGAATGAAACCTGACACATTTTCAAAATGATGTGACAAACCTGAAAGAACATAATGTGTAAATTCTGTATGCATTTAAAAGCAAACTACAAATTTTATATTAATTAAAATAACATTTAATGAACATCTGTTGCGGTAATGAAACATATTTGGAACAATATTCTGAAACAACATTACAGAAGCACAGAGACAGAAGCACAGAGACAGAAGCACAGGGACAGAAGCACAGGGACAGAAGCACAGAGACAGAAGCACAGAGACAGAAGCACAGAGACAGAAGCACAGGGACAGAAGCACAGGGACAGAAGCACAGGGACAGAAGCACAGAGACAGAAGCACAGAGACAGAAGCACAGAGACAGAAGCACAAGGACAGAAGCACAGGGACAGAAGCACAGAGACAGAAGCACAGAGACAGAAGCACAGAGACAGAAGCACAGAGACAGAAGCACAGGGACAGAAGCACAGGGACAGAAGCACAGGGACAGAAGCACAGAGACAGAAGCACAGGGACAGAAGCACAGAGACAGAAGCACAGAGACAGAAGCACAGAGACAGAAGCACAGGGACAGAAGCACAGGGACAGAAGCACAGAGACAGAAGCACAGAGACAGAAGCACAGGGACAGAAGCACAGAGACAGAAGCACAGAGACAGAAGCACAGAGACAGAAGCACAGAGACAGAAGCACAGGGACAGAAGCACAGAGACAGAAGCACAGAGACAGAAGCACAGAGACAGAAGCACAGAGACAGAAGCACAGGGACAGAAGCACAGAGACAGAAGCACAGAGACAGAAGCACAGAGACAGAAGCACAGGGACAGAAGCACAGGGACAGAAGCACAGGGGACAGAAGCACAGAGACAGAAGCACAGAGACAGAAGCACAGGGACAGAAGCACAGAGACAGAAGCACAGAGACAGAAGCACAGGGACAGAAGCACAGAGACAGAAGCACAGAGACAGAAGCACAGAGACAGAAGCACAGAGACAGAAGCACAGGGACAGAAGCACAGGGACAGAAGCACAGGGACAGAAGCACAGAGACAGAAGCACAGAGACAGAAGCACAGAGACAGAAGCACAGAGACAGAAGCACAGAGACAGAAGCACAGAGACAGAAGCACAGAGACAGAAGCACAGGGACAGAAGCACAGGGACAGAAGCACAGAGACAGAAGCACAGGGACAGAAGCACAGAGACAGAAGCACAGAGACAGAAGCACAGGGACAGAAGCACAGGCACAGAAGCACAGAGACAGAAGCACAGGAACAGAAGCACAGGGACAGAAGCACAGAGACAGAAGCACAGAGACAGAAGCACAGAGACAGAAGCACAGGGACAGAAGCACAGAGACAGAAGCACAGAGACAGAAGCACAGAGACAGAAGCACAGGGACAGAAGCACAGAGACAGAAGCACAGAGACAGAAGCACAGAGACAGAAGCACAGGGACAGAAGCACAGGGACAGAAGCACAGGGACAGAAGCACAGGGACAGAAGCACAGGGACAGAAGCACAGGGACAGAAGCACAGGGACAGAAGCACAGAGACAGAAGCACAGAGACAGAAGCACAGGGACAGAAGCACAGAGACAGAAGCACAGAGACAGAAGCACAGAGACA
>NC_136896.1:31751225-31756225 GCF_949152265.1 Phoxinus phoxinus
TTTAATCTTCTTCTTCTTCTTTAGGGATCTGGTGTTTAATCTTCTTCTTCTTTAGGGATCTGGTGTTTAATCTTCTTCTTCTTTAGGGATCTGGTGTTTAATCTTCTTCTTCTTTAGGGATCTGGTGTTTAATCTTCTTCTTCTTTAGGGATCTGGTGTTTAATCTTCTTCTTCTTTAGGGATCTGGTGTTTAATCGTGTTCTTCTTCTTTAGGGATCTGGTGTTTAATCTTCTTCTTCTTTAGGGATCTGGTGTTTAATCGTGTTCTTCTTCTTCTTTAGGGATCTGGTGTTTAATCTTCTTTAGGGATCTGGTGTTTAATCTTCTTTAGGGATCTGGTGTTTAATCGTGTTCTTCTTCTTCTTTAGGGATCTGGTGTTTAATCTTCTTCTTCTTCTTTAGGGATCTGGTGTTTAATCTTCTTCTTTAGGGATCTGGTGTTTAATCTTCTTCTTCTTCTTTAGGGATCTGGTGTTTAATCTTCTTCTTTAGGGATCTGGTGTTTAATCTTCTTCTTCTTTAGGGATCTGGTGTTTAATCTTCTTCTTTAGGGATCTGGTGTTTAATCTTCTTCTTCTTTAGGGATCTGGTGTTTAATCTTCTTCTTTAGGGATCTGGTGTTTAATCTTCTTCTTCTTTAGGGATCTGGTGTTTAATCTTCTTCTTTAGGGATCTGGTGTTTAATCTTCTTCTTCTTCTTTAGGGATCTGGTGTTTAATCTTCTTCTTCTTTAGGGATCTGGTGTTTAATCTTCTTCTTTAGGGATCTGGTGTTTAATCTTCTTCTTCTTCTTTAGGGATCTGGTGTTTAATCTTCTTCTTCTTCTTTAGGGATCTGGTGTTTAATCTTCTTCTTCTTCTTTAGGGATCTGGTGTTTAATCTTCTTCTTCTTCTTTAGGGATCTGGTGTTTAATCTTCTTCTTCTTCTTTAGGGATCTGGTGTTTAATCGTGTTCTTCTTCTTCTTTAGGGATCTGGTGTTTAATCTTCTTCTTTAGGGATCTGGTGTTTAATCTTCTTCTTATTTAGGGATCTGGTGTTTAATCTTCTTCTTCTTTAGGGATCTGGTGTTTAATCTTCTTCTTCTTTAGGGATCTGGTGTTTAATCTTCTTCTTCTTTAGGGATCTGGTGTTTAATCTTCTTCTTTAGGGATCTGGTGTTTAATCTTCTTCTTCTTCTTTAGGGATCTGGTGTTTAATCTTCTTCTTCTTCTTTAGGGATCTGGTGTTTAATCTTCTTCTTTAGGGATCTGGTGTTTAATCTTCTTCTTCTTCTTTAGGGATCTGGTGTTTAATCTTCTTCTTCTTCTTTAGGGATCTGGTGTTTAATCTTCTTCTTCTTCTTTAGGGATCTGGTGTTTAATCTTCTTCTTCTTCTTCTTTAGGGATCTAGTGTTTAATCGTGTTCTTCTTCTTCTTTAGGGATCTGGTGTTTAATCTTCTTCTTCTTCTTTAGGGATCTGGTGTTTAATCTTCTTCTTTAGGGATCTGGTGTTTAATCTTCTTCTTCTTCTTTAGGGGTCTGGTGTTTAATCTTCTTCTTCTTTAGGGATCTGGTGTTTAATCTTCTTCTTCTTCTTTAGGGATCTGGTGTTTAATCTTCTTCTTTAGGGATCTGGTGTTTAATCTTCTTCTTCTTCTTTAGGGATCTGGTGTTTAATCTTCTTCTTCTTTAGGGATCTGGTGTTTAATCTTCTTCTTCTTCTTTAGGGATCTGGTGTTTAATCTTCTTCTTCTTCTTTAGGGATCTGGTGTTTAATCTTCTTTAGGGATCTGGTGTTTAATCTTCTTCTTCTTCTTTAGGGATCTGGTGTTTAATCTTCTTCTTCTTTAGGGATCTGGTGTTTAATCTTCTTCTTCTTCTTTAGGGATCTGGTGTTTAATCTTCTTCTTCTTCTTTAGGGATCTGGTGTTTAATCTTCTTCTTCTTTAGGGATCTGGTGTTTAATCTTCTTCTTTAGGGATCTGGTGTTTAATCTTCTTCTTCTTTAGGGATCTGGTGTTTAATCTTCTTCTTCTTCTTTAGGGATCTAGTGTTTAATCGTGTTCTTCTTTAGGGATCTGGTGTTTAATCTTCTTCTTTAGGGATCTGGTGTTTAATCTTCTTCTTTAGGGATCTGGTGTTTAATCTTCTTCTTTAGGGATCTGGTGTTTAATCTTCTTCTTCTTCTTTAGGGATCTGGTGTTTAATCTTCTTCTTTAGGGATCTGGTGTTTAATCTTCTTCTTCTTTAGGGATCTGGTGTTTAATCTTCTTCTTCTTCTTTAGGGATCTGGTGTTTAATCTTCTTCTTCTTTAGGGATCTGGTGTTTAATCTTCTTCTTCTTCTTTAGGGATCTGGTGTTTAATCGTGTTCTTCTTCTTCTTTAGGGATCTGGTGTTTAATCTTCTTCTTTAGGGATCTGGTGTTTAATCTTCTTCTTATTTAGGGATCTGGTGTTTAATCTTCTTCTTCTTTAGGGATCTGGTGTTTAATCTTCTTCTTCTTTAGGGATCTGGTGTTTAATCTTCTTCTTTAGGGATCTGGTGTTTAATCTTCTTCTTCTTCTTTAGGGATCTGGTGTTTAATCTTCTTCTTTAGGGATCTGGTGTTTAATCTTCTTCTTCTTCTTTAGGGATCTGGTGTTTAATCTTCTTCTTCTTCTTTAGGGATCTGGTGTTTAATCTTCTTCTTCTTCTTTAGAGATCTGGTGTTTAATCTTCTTCTTCTTTAGGGATCTGGTGTTTAATCTTCTTCTTTAGGGATCTGGTGTTTAATCTTCTTCTTCTTTAGGGATCTGGTGTTTAATCTTCTTCTTCTTCTTTAGGGATCTAGTGTTTAATCGTGTTCTTCTTTAGGGATCTGGTGTTTAATCTTCTTCTTTAGGGATCTGGTGTTTAATCTTCTTCTTTAGGGATCTGGTGTTTAATCTTCTTCTTTAGGGATCTGGTGTTTAATCTTCTTCTTCTTCTTTAGGGATCTGGTGTTTAATCTTCTTCTTTAGGGATCTGGTGTTTAATCTTCTTCTTCTTTAGGGATCTGGTGTTTAATCTTCTTCTTCTTCTTTAGGGATCTGGTGTTTAATCTTCTTCTTCTTTAGGGATCTGGTGTTTAATCTTCTTCTTCTTCTTTAGGGATCTGGTGTTTAATCGTGTTCTTCTTCTTCTTTAGGGATCTGGTGTTTAATCTTCTTCTTTAGGGATCTGGTGTTTAATCTTCTTCTTATTTAGGGATCTGGTGTTTAATCTTCTTCTTCTTTAGGGATCTGGTGTTTAATCTTCTTCTTTAGGGATCTGGTGTTTAATCTTCTTCTTCTTCTTTAGGGATCTGGTGTTTAATCTTCTTCTTCTTCTTTAGGGATCTGGTGTTTAATCTTCTTCTTCTTCTTTAGGGATCTGGTGTTTAATCTTCTTCTTCTTCTTTAGGGATCTGGTGTTTAATCTTCTTCTTCTTCTTTAGGGATCTGGTGTTTAATCTTCTTCTTTAGGGATCTGGTGTTTAATCTTCTTCTTCTTCTTTAGGGATCTGGTGTTTAATCTTCTTCTTCTTCTTTAGGGATCTGGTGTTTAATCTTCTTCTTCTTCTTTAGGGATCTGGTGTTTAATCTTCTTCTTCTTCTTCTTTAGGGATCTAGTGTTTAATCGTGTTCTTCTTCTTCTTTAGGGATCTGGTGTTTAATCTTCTTCTTCTTCTTTAGGGATCTGGTGTTTAATCTTCTTCTTTAGGGATCTGGTGTTTAATCTTCTTCTTCTTCTTTAGGGATCTGGTGTTTAATCTTCTTCTTCTTTAGGGATCTGGTGTTTAATCTTCTTCTTCTTCTTTAGGGATCTGGTGTTTAATCTTCTTCTTTAGGGATCTGGTGTTTAATCTTCTTCTTCTTCTTTAGGGATCTGGTGTTTAATCTTCTTCTTCTTTTGGGATCTGGTGTTTAATCTTCTTCTTCTTCTTTAGGGATCCGGTGTTTAATCTTCTTCTTCATCTTTAGGGATCTGGTGTTTAATCTTCTTCTTTAGGGATCTGGTATTTAATCGTGTTCTTCTTCTTTAGGGATCTGGTGTTTAATCTTCTTCTTCTTCTTTAGGGATCTGGTGTTTAATCTTCTTCTTTAGGGATCTGGTGTTTAATCTTCTTCTTCTTTAGGGATCTGGTGTTTAATCTTCTTCTTTAGGGATCTGGTGTTTAATCTTCTTCTTTAGGGATCTGGTGTTTAATCTTCTTCTTTAGGGATCTGGTGTTTAATCTTCTTCTTCTTCTTTAGAGATCTGGTGTTTAATCTTCTTCTTCTTCTTTAGGGATCTGGTGTTTAATCTTCTTCTTCTTTAGGGATCTGGTGTTTAATCTTCTTCTTTAGGGATCTGGTGTTTAATCTTCTTCTTCTTTAGGGATCTGGTGTTTAATCTTCTTCTTCTTCTTTAGGGATCTAGTGTTTAATCGTGTTCTTCTTTAGGGATCTGGTGTTTAATCTTCTTCTTTAGGGATCTGGTGTTTAATCTTCTTCTTCTTCTTTAGGGATCTGGTGTTTCTAATCTTCTTCTTTAGGGATCTGGTGTTTAATCTTCTTCTTCTTTAGGGATCTGGTGTTTAATCTTCTTCTTCTTCTTTAGGGATCTGGTGTTTAATCTTCTTCTTCTTTAGGGATCTGGTGTTTAATCTTCTTCTTCTTCTTTAGGGATCTGGTGTTTAATCGTGTTCTTCTTCTTCTTTAGGGATCTGGTGTTTAATCTTCTTCTTTAGGGATCTGGTGTTTAATCTTCTTCTTATTTAGGGATCTGGTGTTTAATCTTCTTCTTCTTTAGGGATCTGGTGTTTAATCTTCTTCTTCTTTAGGGATCTGGTGTTTAATCGTGTTCTTCTTCTTCTTTAGGGATCTGGTGTTTAATCTTCTTCTTCTTTAGGAATCTGGTGTTTAATCGTGTTCTTCTTCTTCTTTAGGGATCTGGTGTTTAATCTTCTTCTTCTTTAGGGATCTGGTGTTTAATCGTGTTCTTCTTCTTCTTTAGGGATCTGGTGTTTAATCGTGT
>NC_136896.1:31763725-31786225 GCF_949152265.1 Phoxinus phoxinus
TAGACAGCGGTGGTAGGGCACTGCTTCCCTCTCCTGAGGCGCCGAACGGTTTGCCAGAATTTCTTCGAGGCCAGCCGATAGTCCTTTTCCATGGCCTCACCGAACTCCTCCCAGGCCCGAGTTTTTGCCTCCACAACCACCCGGGCTGCAGTTCGCTTGGCCTGCCGGTACCCGTCAGCTGCCTCAGGAGTCCCACAACCCAACCAGGCCTGATAGGACTCCTTCTTCAGCTTGACGGCATCCCTCACTTCCGGTGTCCACCACCGGGTTCGGGGATTGCCGCCTCGACAGGCACCGGAGACCTTACGGCCACAGCTCCGAGCAGCCGCTTCAACAATGGAGGTGGAGAACATGGTCCACTCGGACTCAATATCTCCAGCCTCCCTCGGGATCCGGTCGAAGCTCCGCCGGAGGTGGGAGTTGAAGATCTCTCTGACAGGAGACTCGGCCAAACGTTCCCAGCAGACCCTTACAGTACGCTTGGGTCTGCCGAGTCTGTCCAGCTTCCTCCCCCACCATCGGATCCAACTCACCACCAGGTGGTGATCAGTTGACAGCTCCGCCCCTCTCTTTACCCGAGTGTCCAAGACATATGGCCGCAGGTCAGATGAAACAACCACAAAGTCGATCATCGACCTACGGCCTAGGGTGTCCTGGTGCCACGTGTACTGATGGACACCCTTATGCTTGAACATGGTGTTCGTTATGGACAAACTGTAACTAGCACAGAAGTCCAATAACTGAACACCGCTCGGGTTCAGATCAGGGGGACAGTTCCTCCCAATCACGCCCCTCCAGGTAACACTGTCGTTGCCCACGTGGGCGTTGAAGTCCCCCAGTAGAACGACGGAGTCCCCAGTCGGAGCACTTTCCAGCACCCCTCCCAGAGACTCCAAGAAGGCCGGGTACTCTGCACTGCCGTTTGGCCCGTAGGCACACACAACAGTGAGAGACCTATCCCCGACCCGTAGGCGCAGGGAAACGACCCTCTCGTTCACCGGGGTAAACTCCAACACATGGCGGCTGAGCTGGGGGGCTATAAGTAAACCCACACCAGCCCGCCGCCTCTCACTATGGGCAACTCCAGAGTGGTGAAGAATCCATCCTCTCTCGAGGAGGGTGGTTCCAGAGCCCAAGCTGTGCGTAGAGGTGATCCCAACTATCTCTAGTTGGAACCTCTCAACCTCACGCACAATCTCAGGCTCCTTCCCCGCCAGCGAGGTGACGTTCCACGTCCCTTAGAGCTAGTTTCCGTGTCCAGGGATCGGGTTGTCGAGGCCCCCGCCTTCGACTGCCGCCCGATCCTCTCAGCACCAGCCCGTTACGGTCCCTCCTGTAGGTGGTGAGCCCACGGGAAGGTGGCCCCACGTCGCTCCTCCGGGCTGAGCCCGGCCGGACCCCGTGGGGGGAGGCCCGGCCACCAGGCGCTCGCATACGAGCCCCAACCCCAGGTCTGGCTCCAGGGTGGGGCCCCGGCTGCGCCATACCGGGCGACGTCACGGTCCTCGATTTAATTTTTATCATAAGGGCTTTTTGAACCACTCTTAGTCTGACCCGTCACCTAGGACCTGTTTGCCTTGGGAGACCCTACCAGGGGCATATAGCCCCGGACAACATAGCTCCTAGGGTCATTCGGGTACTCAAACCCCTCCACCACGTTAAGGTGGCAGTTCAAGGAGGGGTTAATATATATATATATTAATGAATGGTGAATTAATGAATGTGGGTGAAATGGAAAACTTTAACCTTTAAACTTTAACTGCTTTCTCTAGTTAGATTTTACAGAATAAATGATCATAAAAAAATATTGCAACTTGTTCAGAAATAAACTCAGAATTGCGAGAAAAAAGTCGGAATTTGTTAGAAAAAAGTCATAATTGTGAGAAAAAAAGTCGGAATTTGTCAGAAAAAAGTCATAATTATGAGAAAAAAAGTCGGAATTTGTCAGAAAAAAGTCATAATTGTGAGAAAAAAAGTCGGAATTTGTCATAATTGTGAGAAAAGAAGTCAGAATTTGTCAGAAAAAGTCATAATTGTGAGAATAAAAGTCGGAATTTGTAAGAAAAAAGTCATAATTGTGAGAAAAAAAGTCGGAATTTGTCATAATTGTGAGAAAAGAAGTCAGAATTTGTCAGAAAAAGTCAGAATTGTGAGAGAAAAAGTCATAATTTGTAAGAAAAAAGTCATAATTGTTAGAAAAAAAGTCAGAATTGTTAGAAAAAAGTCGGAATTTGTCAGAAAAAAGTCATAATTGTGAGAAAATAGTAGGAATTTGTTAGAAAAAAAGTCGGAATTTGTCAGAAAAAAGTCGGAATTTGTTAGAAAAAAAGTCGGAATTTGTCAGAAAAAAAGTCTGAATTGAGAGTAAAAAGTCTGAATTGTGAGGTAGAAAGTTGCCATTACAATTTGTATTTGGAAACAAGGTCAAAAGGGTTAATAGAGTTTTACCAACAACAAATCCTCCGAATATATTTAACAGAATTTATATATATACATTTATTTTTTATACATTTATGTATTGTGTACTATTTTTTATACCAAAATTCACATCCAAAAGTTCACCGTTATTTCCTTTATCAATAAATAGGTTTGTGGTTATATCAATGTGATGGCGTTCGAGTCATGTTTACCCGCTGACATCATCAGCCCGTCACGTGACGCGCGTCACCAGGATGTTGTGTAGCGCTTCATGGCCGGTGTGAGAGAGGGCTTCAAATGAAGCATTACCGATTAATCATCTATTAATGCAGGCCTTCTGGCTCCTATTGAAACGAAGCCGTCCCGCTGGAGTTATTAAAGCAGGACCACCGCCGGCAGAGAGGCCTGCGAAGAACTGCGCGGGGGAAATCACGCAAATAACGCATGTTCTCTGGTTGGGAAGGAAATTGTAAAGTGGATTATATTGCTCCTTTATTGAATAATAAAGTCCCTTATTGTTTTGAGAGTCTCTGAGCTGGCAGCGAGATGAATTACAACGCTGGGCAATAAAGTCTTCAAGTGTTGTGCTGTTATTGATGCAAAGCTGCAACACATTAGTGTGCTGTTGTTTTCTTTAAACGAGTGTGTTTCGCGCTGCCCGTGTTCAGTGCATTCCTATCATCAACAGCGCGAGCTCATCATCTCCAGATGCTTTCCGCTCAAATGAACATGTGGTTCTAACTTACCTTCGCTATGACTCTCATACATACCTGGGTTGCAAATTAATTATTTTATTTCACTTTCGGATCGTACAGATGTTTGAAAGTGGCTGGAGTTCAAATATAAATGATCTGGGCCTGAGTGCGAACTCTAGAAATATCTCAGCGGTCAAGAACTGGAGGTCAGAACCTTACCGGAGTACCGAGCGCTTTCTGATAGCCTGGAAACTGGCTGGATTTCACCTAAAAAGGCTTCGCGTTCAGGATGCGTTTAGCGGGAACACAGAATCAATCTCAAATAAAGAGCATAAAGAAATGACCAAGAATGTCTCTGTTTATTTTTATCTGGAAAAGAAGCAAATTAGAGTCTATGGCTTCGGTAAGCGTTTACAAATTTGGCCGGGTCTCAATCATGCCGAAACGGTCACAGTACACTGGAACTATGAGTGTGTGTGTGTGTGTGTGTGTGTGTGAGAGCGCACAACAAGCACAAGAGATGCAAAAAGAGCAAGATGAAGTCACACACACTGGGAAGAACACAGCAGAATTGATGCATTTGAACTGAGATGTATATGTCATATAAAACATGAATAAATAATCTCTCCATTGATGTGTGGTTTGTTAGGATAGGACAATATTTGGTCGAGACACAACTATTGAAAATCTGGAATCTGAGGAGCAAAAAAATCTAAACATTGAGAAAATCTCCTTTAAAGTTGTGCATTTATGTTCACGATTGTGCTGCACTCACTCACAGAAATACATGTTTTATATATTTAAGGTAGGACATTTACTAAATATCTTCATGGAACATGATCATAATATCCTCATGATTTTTGGCATAAAAGAAAAATCAATAATTTTGACCCATACAGTGTATAGTTGCTATTGCCACAGATATACCTGTGTGACTCCAGACTGGGTTTGTGCTCCAGGGTCACAGATATGGAGTGTGTTCTGGTAATATGTGGATCTCCATACATCACCTGCCTCAAGTCAGTTCCAAAACGTCTTCATCTCTGCTGGCTCAGCCTAGTTCTGAGTCCTCATCCTTGCCATTGGTTCCGCCCAGCCTCAAGTCTCCTTCATCGTCCAGCACAAGTCTCCTCTGGCTCCACCATGGTCTGTCATCCCTCAGGCTCCGCGGGCTCCTCCTTCCCTCCGGTTCTCAATCATCCTCAGTCACACCACCTCAGCCCAGGTCTGCCAAGCCCATGCCTCCAACTCAGACACATACGGCTCCACCCTGGGTCTCCATCCCCTCAGCTCCACCCTGGGTCCCCATCCCCTCAGCTCCACCTGGGTCTCCGTCACCTGGGTCTCCGTCCCCTCAGCTCCACACTGGGTCTCCGTCCCCTCAGCTCCGCCTGGGTCTCCGTCCCCTCAGCTCCACCTGGGTCTCCATCCCCTCAGCTCCACCCTGGGTCTCCGTCCCCTCAGCTCCACCCTGGGTCTCCGGCCCCTCAGCTCCACCCTGGGTCTCCGTCCCCTCAGCTCCGCCTGGGTCTCTGTCCCCTCAGCTCCGGCTAGGTCTCCATCCCCTTAGCTCCGCCTGGGTCTCCGTCCCCTCAGCTCCACCTGGGTATCCGTCCCCTCAGCTCCACCTGGGTCTCGGTCCCCTCAGCTCCGCCTGGGTCTCTGTCCCCTCAGCTCCACCTGGGTCTCCGTCCCCTCAGCTCCGCCTGGGTCCCCATCCCCTCAGCTACGCCTGGGTCTCCATCCCCTTAGCTCCGCCTGGGTCTCCATCCCCTCAGCTCCGCCTGGGCCTCCTTCCCCTCAGCTCCGCCTGGGTCTACTTCCCCTCAGCTCCGCCTGGGTCTCCGTCCCCTCAGCTCCACCTGGGTCTCCGTCCCCTCAGCTCCACCCTGGGTCCCCATCCCCTCAGCTCCGCCTGGGTCTCCGTCCCTCAGCTCCACCTGGGTCTCCGTCCCCTCAGCTCCACCCTGGGTCCCCATCCCCTCAGTTCCGCCTGTGTCTCCATCCCCTCAGCTCCGCCTGGGCCTCCTTCCCCTCAGCTCCGCCTGGGTCTCCTTCCCCTCAGCTCCGCCTGGGTCTCTGTCCCCTCAGCTCCACCTGGGTCTCCGTCCCTTCAGGTCCACCCTGGGTCCCCATCCCCTCAGCTACGCCTGGGTCTCCATCCCCTTAGCTCCGCCTGGGTCTCCTTCCCCTCAGCTCCGCCTGGGCCTCCTTCCCCTCAGCTCCGCCTGGGTCTCCTTCCCCTCAGCCCCGCCTGGGTCTCCTTCCCCTCAGCTCCGCCTGGGTCTCCATCCCCTCAGCGCCGCCTGGGTCTCCTTCCCCTCAGCTGCGCCTGGGTCTCCTTCCCCTCAGCTCCGCCTGGGTCTCCTTCCCCTCAGCTCCGCCTGGGCCTCCTTCCCCTCAGCTCCGCCTGGGCCTCCTTCCCCTCAGCTCCGCCTGGGTCTCCTTCCCCTCAGCTCCGCCTGGGTCTCCATCCCCTTAGCTCCGCCTGGGTCTCCGTCCCCTCAGCTCCACCTGGGTATCCGTCCCCTCAGCTCCACCTGGGTCTCGGTCCCCTCAGCTCCGCCTGGGTCTCTGTCCCCTCAGCTCCACCTGGGTCTCCGTCCCCTCAGCTCCACCCTGGGTCCCCATCCCCTCAGCTACGCCTGGGTCTTCATCCCCTTAGCTCCGCCTGGGTCTCCATCCCCTCAGCTCCGCCTGGGCCTCCTTCCCCTCAGCTCCGCCTGGGTCTCCTTCCCCTCAGCTCCGCCTGGGTCACCTTCCCCTCAGCTCCGCCTGGGTCTCCGTCCCCTCAGCTCCGCCTGGGTCTCCTTCCCCTCAGCTCCGCCTGGGCCTCCTTCCCCTCAGCTCCGCCTGGGCCTCCTTCCCCTCAGCTCCGCCTGGGTCTTCTTCCGCCCAGCTCCGCCTGGGTCTCCTTCCCCTCAGCTCCGCCTGGGTCTCCGTCCCCTCAGCTCCGCCTGGGCCTCCTTCCCCTCAGCTCCGCCTGGGTCTCCTTCCCCTCAGCTCCGCCTGGGCCTCCTTCCCCTCAGGTCTCCGTCCCCTCAGCTCCACCTGGGTCTCGGTCCCCTCAGCTCCGCCTGGGTCTCTGTCCCCTCAGCTCCGCCTGGGTCTCTGTCCCCTCAGCTCCACCTGGGTCTCCGTCCCCTCAGCTCCGCCTGGGTCCCCATCCCCTCAGCTACGCCTGGGTCTCCATCCCCTTAGCTCCGCCTGGGTCTCCATCCCCTCAGCTCCGCCTGGGCCTCCTTCCCCTCAGCTCCGCCTGGGCCTCCTTCCCCTCAGCTCCGCCTGGGTCTCCTTCCCCTCAGCTCCGCCTGGGTCTCCGTCCCCTCAGCTCCACCTGGGTCTCCGTCCCCTTAGCTGCGTCTGGGTCTCCTTCCCCTCAGCTCCGCCTGGGCCTCCTTCCCCTCAGCTCCGCCTGGGCCTCCTTCCCCTAAGCTCCGCCTGGGTCTCCATCCCCTTAGCTCCACCTGGGTCTCCTTCCCCTCAGCTCAGCCTGGGTCTCCTTCCCCTCAGCTCCGCCTTGGCCTCCTTCCCCTCAGCTCCGCCTGGGTCTCCATCCCCTTAGTTCCGCCTGGGCCTCCTTCCCCTCAGCTCCGCCTGGGTCTCCTTCCCCTCAGCTCCGCCTTGGCCTCCTTCCCCTCAGCTCCGCCTGGGTCTCCATCCCCTTAGTTCCGCCTGGGTCTCCGTCCCCTCAGCTCCACCCTGGGTCTCCGTCCCCTCAGCTCCACCCTGGGTCTCCGTCCCCTCAGCTCCGCCTGGGTCTCTGTCCCCTCAGCTCCGCCTGGGTCTCCTTCTCCTCAGCTCCGCCTGGGTCTCTGTCCCCTCAGCTCCACCCTGGGTCTCTGTCCCCTCAGGTCCGACTGGGTCTCCATCCCCTCAGCTTCGCCTGGGTCTCCGTCCCCTCAGCTCCACCTGGGTCTCCATCCCCTCAGCTCCGCCTGGGTCTCCGTCCCCTCAGCTCCGCCTGGGTCTCCGTCCCCTCAGCTTCGCCCTGGGTCTCCGCCTTCCTCAGTTAGCCTGGATCCATCATGGCTCGACTCTCCATCGGCTCCACCAGGAGTTTCCCTCGCCAGCCCCTCCTCGGTCACGTCTCTCTGGCTCTACGACCTTAAAACGTTGTCTGCTTCATATTTATGTGTAAACTTGATACAATACCACTTAAAATTGTATGTATTCAAGTAGTTTTATTCATCAGGGACACATTAAATTGATCAAAAGTAACAGTAAAGACATTTATAATGTTACAAAAGATTGTTTCACATAAATGCTGTTCTTTTGAAGTTTCCATTCATTAAAAAGAATCCGAAAAAATTAAATGTATCTCGGTTTCCACTGAAATCTGCAGCAGCACAACTGTTTTCAACATTGATAATAATAATCATAAATGTGTCTTGATCATCAGATCATCATATTACACTGATTTCTGAAGGATCATGTGACACTGGAGACTGGAGTAATGATGATAAACTCAGCTTTGATCACAGGAATAAATTACACTTTACTGTATATTCACATAGACAACTGATGATTTACATTATAATATTTCACTGTTTTTACTGTATTTCTGATCAAATAAATGCAGTCTTGGTGAGCAGAAGAGACTCTTTCAAAAACCTAAAAAAATCGTAATTATTACAAACTTTTGACCACAAGCATAAGATAATAAAAATGTTGCAAGCTTTTATATACGTTTTATTCTATTTCTGTTAGCATTTATTTAATTTTTTTGGTTTGGTTGAGTTTCAGTTGTCTATAATAACCCTGCTGGCTAGTTCGTCTCTCAGCTGAGCTGGATAAAGGCTGTATATTGTGTTACTGTTTTCATTTCCAAGGAGAGGATTTCTCCCTTGGTAAAATTCACAACGCAAATCTCTTGTATCCACAATAAAACACCTGGAAAAAGAAACTGTCCATTAATCTTTGCCGCCCCAGAATCCGAGCTTTAAACTCCACTCATCCCTGCAGCGCATGCGAGTGTTTCTGAATGACCTCGCGGGTTGTTTTCAGGTCACTGTGGTCCAGTGCTCTCTTAATTGAATTTCTTGAGTGCTTTGTTTAATATGCAGCCGTTAAACGTCTATAAATAGAGCCCTGGAAGCGATGACCTCATCTTTTCCGGTTTCACTGCTCAGGATCGAGGATATTATATAGCAGAAAGCTCTTATCATCTGCTGTAAACAATGAAAGAATTAGGCTATTTGATAGTGTTCGCGTGGATGTAAATGTTAGCCTTCAAACAGTTGTATTAGATCACAGATAGGTTAAAGTAACTAATGTGCCACAGTAACTACTGTAAACACTGGGTTTGTCCTCGGGGATTCATGGAGATGTATGAGCACACGGGTCTGATGCGTGCTCGTGTTTCAGGACACACTTCTCTGGTCGGGTTGGCAAACCTTGGTTTAGAAGGAGTGTTTAGGGCATTAATTAGCATGAAACCGTCAGATCGGCTCCTTTCGTTTGATGACAACACTGAGATACTTCCAGCCTGTGTTCATGGCTGTTGCTTGGCTTCTTTTGGCAGGATTTTAGTTGGCAGGGATAAAATATACATTGCAAAAAATATATATAATTCCTATAGGGCTGTTCACACACAGCATGTTTTTTACATTCCACTGTTTACCATTACATTAAAAATATTGTGATTTTAACAGTAAAATACTGTTAATTGGCTAACAGAAAGATTCTGTACTATATACGGTGAATAACTGTGATAGATCTGACTTTCAAATACAATTAAATGTAAAAAAAAAATTGGGTTCAAGACGTAGGACCCCCTCAAAAATGAGATGGTTCATCTCAAGGGGTTATCCATAAATAAATTACACATTTTTGGAAGTGATTGTATAATTTACAGTGAAAAACTGTAAATTGACATTCCCACAATTCCCTGCGTGACACTTCATATTTGATGTATTTTTGTTGAAATAACTGTTTCTTAGTTTTTCTTAGTTTTTTTTAATCAGTTATGTAAATTATGGTTTTGTGTTGCATTTAATTATGTTAAATGAATGTTTATTGCATTTTCAAATGTGTGTTACCCTGATGGTGTTTAGTGTGTGTGTGTGTGTGTGTGTGTGTGTGTGTGTGTGTGTGTGTGTGTGTGTGTATGACGGTGGTTGTCAGTGTGTTACAATGGTACAAAACAGATATTAGTACTGCAATATTTCTGAAAATTAACATTATATCAATTAATGAAATACTTTTCTTACTGTAAACTTAAGTCTGCAAAACCTAAAATGTTGCTACCGTATTTTTCCGGTAAATTTCTGGGAACCACAGTTACCTTTTTTTTACCGTAAATTTAACAAAAAAAATTCACAGTCGTAGTTTTACAGTGTAAACACGCTAGACGGACGCGTTTAACTGTTGTGCCTTTGGCTCGCATCTCACGCATGGCTTGACAAAGTCCACAAAATCTCGTTCTGTGTGCACAGCAACGCAATCAGTTCTGCCAGTCCAGTGAGACAAAAGATACACTCAAAAAATAAATAAATAAAATGTTACTTTCTTATGAAACATACTTTATCTTGTTTTAAGGATTTTTCCATATTTTAACTGGAAAACAATGGACAAAAAAACGAATAAACAAACTTTAGACAGGCTAAAGTTTGTCTGAATCATAAGTTACCGAATATGAACTTTTTGTTTGTAGAATTGTTATATATCACAGCCGAACAAATATTCAGCACAACACTTAAAATGCTGAACCCATGACAAAAATCTGAATAATAATCACACTATCATCCTGGTTTGAGCGCGATGAGCTCATGTTCTCTGGCTCGTGGTGAGTGCGTTTATGAGAGGGATCTGCTATGTGTTTTTGTGTATGAACCAGCAGCCGTGCGTATTTATATTAGCTGCAAACCAACTTCAACTGTACATTCCAAATAGGTGAACAACTCTTGGCTGTGGGCATGAATATTTCAAAGCTTACAACAAAATCAACCACCAATGTCCAGTGCAGTGAACGCTGCCATATGTGCAACACATCCCAAAACTCATATAACCGTGCCCGAATTATGCTTTCAATATTCCTAAAGAAGAGTCTCGGAGGAACCAGAGCCATCACAGGTGATCTGATCTGTCGTGTGTGTGAACATGAGGGTGTGTGTGATGATATGAAATGCTGGATCCGTCAAGCGATGCACATATGAGGGATTGCAAGCACATTCCACCTGTTGCTTAATGAGAGGATTTTACTTTACGCTGATCGTATCAGAACTCTTGGCAGCTCCTATTTCCCTTTTACATGTTTTCTTTCTTTTTTTATTCTACATTTTATTATGGTTTCAGTGTGTCCGAAACATATATCACACATTCAATTCACTATACAAACAGATGCCATGAAATTAACCAGACCAAAATAAATTAATTATATAAAACAAGAACACATAATTAGGAAGTCAAGGTTTTAGTTTTTCTAACAATATCTCGGTGGTTATTGACCAGCTTTGAATATTTCTGTGCTTGGACATATTGAGTTTATTTGTTCATGTTTTCTTTGCTGATAAATGATGCGAGACTGTTCGAAGCAAACAGATCTGTTGATTGGGGACACTGGGAATCGACACTGGGAATCGACACGGACACAACGGGATGTTTGGGATCGACTGGAACGCGATGCTGTCTGCAAAAATACAGTTTTCAGAGAAAAACGGTCATAAGTCTGTAGATCAAGCAGGCAATTCCTAACAGATGAGCATAATCTCTTAGCCGTCGCTGCTACAAACCCAGCATGAGAGATCCCAGCGCAGCTTTCCACCCATTCCAGATTGCAGAAGTAAGTATTTTATGGCAAGTGTTGGTTTGAACACAAGGGCCAAAAAGCCTTTTGCCTCCGCTCGAGTCAGCGATAGCATCAGCGAATCTGGGTTCCCGAGGAAAGCTTTGAAGTCCAGCAAGTTTTTGTTTGGTGTTTAACTACAAAATGTTGGTGGCTTGAAGTGAATGAGCCGAATAATGACTTTACTGTCTTCTGTAGAGAACTGAAGTGGGTTTGCATCAGTGATCATTATTCTCCGGTTTATCACTGTAAATCTGTGTTGTGTAAAGCGCCATAGAAATACAGCTGACATTTTTCACATGCACACTACAGTACCAAATCCTGCTCTATTATGAGCATTTCTTCTACTATTTTCTCATTTTAACAATCAAATACTTCCTTCTCTTAGATATAGATATACTATATTAGTTAAAAGTGTTAACCAGAGCCTTTCTAGGGACCTGAGATGCAAATTAGCACATGCCGTATTCTCTATACGATACATATTTCTCAGCTTTTTGGCTGTAATCATGTTTTTAAATAAAAATAATAAAATACATTCAATAAGTTATAATCAAATATAATAGTTATTTTTTTTAATTATGTGAGTTATGTAATGACTGAAAAAAATCCTTAAAAAATGCACCAGGCATATTAAATACATAAGCATATATAAGCCTAATTAGTGGTAATTTCAAGCATTTAAGCAAAATAATTGTTCTCTTATTTCAGAAGCAAATCCAATCAAGTGTGTCCAAACTTTACTACAGAACTGACTACATCTTCTAGC
Organism: Phoxinus phoxinus; assembly: GCF_949152265.1. NCBI lineage: Eukaryota > Metazoa > Chordata > Actinopteri > Cypriniformes > Leuciscidae > Phoxinus > Phoxinus phoxinus. The sequence goes on from NC_136896.1 coordinate 31,775,394, forward strand.
ATTTTCTTAATTTAATAATTTATAATAAAATATGATAATTTGGTCCCTATTTTTAAATATATGAGTTACGTAATGGCAAAAATACTAAACTTAAAAAAAACTGCTCCAAGTCATTCATTGAAAAGGCACAGATAAGCCTCATGAGTGTCGATAAGAGTAATTTCAAGCATTTAAACTTCAAAAGGGTTTTCGTCTTCAGAAAGCAGTGTGTGTGCAGACTGTAGTGTGAATGTGAAATGTAAAAGTTCTTGACAGTGAATCTACGTTCCAGATCGCCTTGTTCTGATTGTTTGCATGAAGCTCAAACTCTGCAGATAATGAAGGAACCGCTCTGATTCTGAGTCTCGCTGATCATCACGTCATGATGTTTCCCAGATGAACAGCAGAAGAGCCTGATGACGGCAGGAGAATCCTCCACACTCGCTCATGAAATCACTAACAGAAACTGCCTCGAGTTTAATAGAAAGATGAAGATGTGAACTGCACACACACACACACACACACACACACACACACACACACACACACACACACACACACACACACACACACACACACACACACTATCACTGATCCTGACGTAAAATTACAGGATAAATATGCTTCACTTAACAAACAATTTTTACTGATCATTGTTAGTTCATGTCAGCTCAGGTCCGTTGTTATAATTTTAACAAATGCAACTTTTGATTTTAATAAAGTTTTGTTAAATGTTTTGATAGAACTTGTTTTATACAAGTATCAGAAAGTTGTAGAGTTGACGAGTAACAAAGAAAAGTCAAAGGAATAATCCACCATGCTTCACTCGCCCTCGTGTCCTTCTTTCTTCCATGGAACCAAACGAGACGTTCAGCAAACGTTCACACTGTTCTTTCACATGGAAGCTGAAGGAGATTGTGAGGAACAGACTGAACTCTGTCATGCTTTTCGATGGATAACTTCTTACATTCTGTTTTATTCCTCACAAAAAGCCGTCAAACTGCTTCAGAAGACTAGTATTAATCACAACATGCTTTTTGTCATCGTTTGAGCTTCTATGCACTGCATGAACATCTGGCTAAACATCTCTTTGTGTTCCTCAGAGAGAAGATAGTCATGCAGTTTAAAGGTGACATATTACGCCCCTTTTCACAAGATGTAATATAAATCTATGGTGTCCCCAGAATGTGTCTGAAATTTCAGCTCAAATTCCCCCCAGATCATTTATTATAGCTTGTCAAATTTGCCCGTTTTGTGTGTTTTCCTTTAAATACAAATGAGCTGCAGCTCCGCCTCCGTTCAGAAGAGGGCGGAGTCTTTACACGCGCTTCAGAAACTCCGGCAATAACAGAACAGGTCAATCTCACTCATCCAGAATCCCAGAATAACCAGCAGCGAGTGCAGCCTTACGGATAGACTCAGGAAGAGTTTCACTTCTGCCATTGCGTTAGAACTGGTCACTGTAGTCGCTTGTGAAACCAAATGTCGGCGGTGTGTGTAAACGTGCAGATTAAGGGCCGGTAATGTTATAAACGTGCAGATTAAGGGCCGGTAATGTTATAATCGTGCAGATTAAGGGCCGGTAATGTTATAATCGTGCAGATTAAGGGCCGGTAATATTATAAACGTGCAGATTAAGGGCCGCAAATGTTATAAACGTGCAGATTAAGGGCCGGTAATATTATAAACGTGCAGATTAAGGGCCGGTAATATTATAATTGTGCAGATTAAGGGCCGGTAATATTATAATTGTGCAGATTAAGGGCCGGTAATATTATAATCGTGCAGATTAAGGGCCGATAATGTTGTAATCTTGCAGATTAAGGGCCGGTAATGTTATAATCGTGCAGACTAAGGACCGGTAATGTTATAAACGCACAGATTAAGGGCCGGTAATGTTATAATCGTGCAGATTAAGGGCCGGTAATGTTATAATCGTGCAGATTAAGGGCCGGTAATGTTATAATTGTGCAGATTAAGGGCCGGTAATATTATAAACGTGCAGATTAAGGGCCGGTAATATTATAAACGCACAGATTAAATATTATAAACGTGCAGATTAAGGGCCGGTAATGTTATAAACGTGCAGATTAAGGGCCGGTAATGTTATAAACGTGCAGATTAAGGGCCGGTAATGTTATAATCGTGCAGATTAAGGGCCGGTAATATTATAAACGTGCAGATTAAGGGCCGGTTATGTTATAAACGTGCAGATTAAGGGCCGGTAATGTTATAAACGTGCAGATTAAGGGCCGGTAATGTTATAAACGTGCAGATTAAGGGCCGGTAATATTATAAACGTGCAGATTAAGGGCCGGTAATATTATAATCGTGCAGATTAAGGGCCGGTAATATTATAAACGCACAGATTAAGGGCCGGTAATGTTATAATCGTGCAGATTAAGGGCCGGTAATATTATAAACTTGCAGATTAAATATTATAAACGTGCAGATTAAGGGCCGGAAATGTTATAAACGTGCAGATTAAGGGCCGGTAATATTATAATCGCGCAGATTAAGGGCCAGTAAAGTTATAAACCTGCAGATTAAGGGCCGGTAATATTATAAACTTGCAGATTAAATATTATAAACGTGCAGATTAAGGGCCGGAAATGTTATAAACTTGCAGATTAAATATTATAATCGTGCAGATTAAGGGCCAGTAAAGTTATAAACCTGCAGATTAAGGGCCGGTAAAGTTATAAACGTGCAGATTAAGGGCCGGAAATGTTATAAACGTGCAGATTAAGGGCCGGTAATATTATAATCGCGCAGATTAAGGGCCAGTAAAGTTATAAACCTGCAGATTAAGGGCCGGTAATATTATAATCGCGCAGATTAAGGGCCAGTAAAGTTATAAACCTGCAGATTAAGGGCCGGTAATATTATAAACTTGCAGATTAAATATTATAAACGTGCAGATTAAGGGCCGGACATGTTATAAACTTGCAGATTAAATATTATAATCGTGCAGATTAAGGGCCAGTAAAGTTATAAACCTGCAGATTAAGGGCCAGTAAAGTTATAAACGTGCAGATTAAGGGCCGGTAATATTATAATCGCGCAGATTAAGGGCCAGTAAAGTTATAAACCTGCAGATTAAGGGCCGGTAATATTATAAACTTGCAGATTAAATATTATAATCGCGCAGATTAAGGGCCAGTAAAGTTATAAACCTGCAGATTAAGGGCCGGTAATATTATAAACTTGCAGATTAAATATTATAATCGTGCAGATTAAGGGCCGGTAATATTATAAACTTGCAGATTAAATATTATAAACGTGCAGATTAAGGGCCGGAAATGTTATAAACGTGCAGATTAAGGGCCGGTAATATTATAAACGCGCAGATTAAATATTATAAACATGCAGATTAAAGGCCGGTAATATTATAATCGTGCAGATTAAATATTATAAACATGCAGATTAAAGGCCGGTAATATTATAATCGTGCAGATTAAGGGCCGGTAATGTTATAAACGTGCAGATTAAGGGCCGGTAATGTCATAAGCGTGCAGATTAAGGGCCGGTAATATTATAATCGTGCAGATTAAGGGCCGGTAATATTATAATCATGCAGATTAAGGGCCGGTAATATTATAATCGTGCAGATTAAGGGCCGATAATGTTATAATCTTGCAGATTAAGGGCCGGTAATATTATAATCATGCAGATTAAGGGCCGGTAATATTATAATCGTGCAGATTAAGGGCCGATAATGTTATAATCATGCAGATTAAGGGCCGGTAATGTTATAAACGCACAGATTAAGGGCCGGTAATGTTATAATCGTGCAGATTAAGGGCCGGTAATGTTATAATCGTGCAGATTAAGGGCCGGTAATGTTATAAACGTGCAGAATAAGGGCCGGTAAGGTTATAAACGTGCAGATTAAGGGCCGGTAATATTATAAATGTTCAGATTAAGGGCCGGTAATGTTATAATTGTACAGATTAAGGGCTGGTAATATTATAATAAGATCCTTTTCATACGTCAGAAGGGGAGCGAAATCTGATCGGTTTATTTTTTGACAAGTTTGCAGAGAAAAACAAAGTTACTGGGTTTCACTTTTCACGTTGTCTGTGTCAGTAGAAGCACACTTACACACGGGAATAGTCAGATATTCATGAAATGTCCCCTTTAATATCAACAAATTATGTTGGATGAACACAGAGAGACTCTGCCGTGTGAACGATGTCATGTGGATCCTTTCAACACGTGAACCTGCACACAACAACTGAGATTCACTCCAGATCATCATTCTATCATCTAATCACAGCGTGCGTGTGTGTGTGTGTCTGTGTGTGTGTGTGTGTGTGTGTGTGTGTGTGTGTGTGTGTGTGTGCGTGTGTGTGTGTCTGTGTGTGTGTGTGTGTGTGTGTGTGTGTGTGTGTGCGTGCGTGTGTGTGTGTGTGTGTGTCTGTGTGTGTGTGTGTGTGTGTGTGTGTGTCTGTGTGTGTGTGTGTGTGTGTGTGTGTGTGTGTGTGTGTGTGTGTGTGTGTGTGTGTGTGTGTGTGTGTGTGTGAGTGTGTGTGTGTGTGTGTGTGTGTGTGTGTGTGTCTGTGTGTGTGTGTGTGTGTGTGTGTGTGTGTGTGTGTGTGTGTGTGTGTGTGTGCGTGCGTGTGTGTGTGTGTGTGTCTGTGTGTGTGTGTGTGTGTGTGTGTGTGTGTGTGTGTCTGTGTGTGTGTGTGTGTGTGTGTGTGTGTGTGTGTGTGTGTGTCTGTGTGTGTGTGTGTGTGTCTGTGTCTGTGTGTGTGTGTGTGTGTGTGTGTGTGTGTGTGTGTGTGTGTGTGTGTGTGTGTGTGTGTGTGTCTGTGTGTGTGTCTGTGTCTGTGTGTGTGTGTGTGTGTGTGTGTGTGTGTGTGTGTGTGTGTGTGTGTGTGTGTGTGTCTGTGTGTGTGTGTGTGTGTGTGTGTGTGTGTGTGTGTGTGTGTCTGTGTGTGTGTGTCTGTGTCTGTGTCTGTGTGTGTGTGTGTGTGTGTGTGTGTGTGTGTGTGTGTGTGTGTGTGTGTGTGTGTGTGTCTGTGTGTGTGTGTGTGTGTGTGTGTGTGTGTGTGTGTGTGTGTGTGTGTGTGTGTGTGTCGGCTCAAGATCACAGGTGAACTGTAGAGCTCAGGATAATGTGAGGAAACACTGCATGTATTTGAGAAACTGATGTAACGCCAGTTTCCTCTCCGTGTGGAAGTTGATCTTCATATTAACAGTGTTTTCCTGATATTACCAAACAATGTAAGCTCATCTGAAGAGCAGGAACACTGACGTTCTCACACACACATGACATCATGGAAAACTGGGCACCCACGTCTTTCTCTCACAACGAGTCGAGAGTCCAGGGATCCATCAATCTAAAAATACAGTTTGTATCGCGGCATTCCTCACATACTTTCATCTGCAGGCCTTGTGATTCGAGTGGCATTTAAGCTGGTTTGATTAGACTATGAAGTGGAAAAGCGCTGATATTCCAGCATGGATTAGTCATCAGCTGCTTCTAATAAAACGTTCAAACGATCTTGTTTTATCTGGCCGGGGGAGTTTCTTGGCAGTGCCGTGCGTTACATACTTACCTATTTACCTGGTATGTATACTGGCAAAAACAAACGCGCTCTTAAAGAGGAATATTCACGTTTGGAGATAATGAAGGAAAGCGATCGAAGCATTTGTCATGAAGTTTCATAAACTGTGATGAGGTCATCAGTGACCCGCGTGCTTTTGTAGACCAAAAATCCAGAGGTATTAAACAATGCAGTTATTGTGTGTGTCCATATGCAGGTCTCACTGCATTTACTGCAGAAGCAACATGACGTTTTGTTTAAAGAAAAATGTGTCAAAATGAAGCGATCACAGGAGGACATAACACTGCAGCTCAACACGAGTCTCTGATCTCAGGACTATAAACATCACTGAGTACGTCAGAGCACGATGATGCAGGACAGAGCAGTAGCAGACACGACACACACACACACAGAGAGACACACACACACACACACACACACACACACACACACACACACACACAGACACAGACAGACACACACACACACACACACACACAAACACACACACAGACACGCACACACACACACACACACACACACACACGCACACACACACACACACACACACACACACACACACACACACAGCACACACACACACACACACACTTAGTTATATGGTAGTTTTTGTGTAACTCAGCTCCTGGGTCAGATGTAACAACCCAGTGTTGGGGTCGTTTTTGTGTAACCCAGCTCCTGGGTCAGACGTAACAACCCAGTGTTTGGGTTTTTTGTGTAACCCAGCTCCTGGGTCAGACGTAACAACCCAGTGTTTGAGTAGTTTTTGTGTAACCCAGATCCTGATCAGACGTAACAACCCAGTGTTCGGGTAGTTTTTGTGTTACCCAGATCCTGGGTCAGACGTAACAACCCAGTGTTTGAGTAGTTTTTGTGTAACCCAGATCCTGGGTCAGACGTAACAATCCAGTGTTCGGGTAGTTTTTGTGTTACCCAGATCCTGGGTCAGACGTAACAACCCAGTGTTTGAGTAGTTTTCGTGTAACCCAGATCCTGGGTCAGACGTAACAACCCAGTGTTTGGGTTTTTTTGTGTAACCCAGCTCCTGGGTCAGACGTAACAACCCAGTGTTTGAGTAGTTTTTGTGTAACCCAGATCCTGATCAGACGTAACAACCCAGTGTTCGGGTAGTTTTTGTGTTACCCAGATCCTGGGTCAGACGTAACAACCCAGTGTTTGAGTAGTTTTTGTGTAATCCAGCTCCTGGGTCAGACGTAACAACCCAGTGTTTGAGTAGTTTTTGTGTAAACCAGATCCTGGGTCAGACGTAACAACCCAGTGTTTGAGTAGTTTTTGTGTAAACCAGATCCTGGGTCAGACGTAACAACCCAGTGTTTGAGTAGTTTTTGTGTAAACCAGATCCTGGGTCAGACATAACAACCCAGTGTTTGAGTAGTTTTCGTGTAACCCAGATCCTGGGTCAGACGTAACAACCCAGTGTTTGAGTAGTTTTCGTGTAACCCAGCTCCTGGGTCAGACGTAACAACCCAGTGTTTGAGTAGTTTTTGTGTAACCCAGCTCCTGGGTCAGACGTAACAACCCAGTGTTTGAGTAGTTTTCGTGTAACCCAGATCCTGGGTCAGACGTAACAACCCAGTGTTTGAGTAGTTTTTGTGTAACCCAGCTACTGGGTCAGACGTAACAACCCAGTGTTCGGGTAGTTTTTGTGTTACCCAGATCCTGGGTTAGATGTAACAACCCAATGTTTGGGTAGTTTTTGTGTTACCCATGTCCTGGGTCAGACGTAACAACCCAGTGTTTGGGTAGTTTTTGTGTTACCCAGATCCTGGGTTAGATGTATCTACTCAGAGTTGAGTTCCGGAGAGAGCAGTGCAGTTTTTTTAACCCAACATGTGTTCTGTCCTGTATTTACCCAAATTGGGTTGTTTTTAACCCAGTGTTTTTTAGAGTGTTCTGACAGGAACCAGAAATGGTTCTTCTACAGCAGGGGTCGGGAACGTTGGTTCAGGAGGGCCGCTGTCCTGCAGAGTTTAGCTCCAACCCTGACAAAAGCTCACCTGACTGTAGCCGTAGTGATCCTGAAGACATTGAGTAGCTTGTTCAGGTGTGTTTGATTAGGGTTGGAACTAAACTCTGCAGGACAGTGGTCCTCCGGGACCAACGTTCCCCACCCCTGTTCTACAGCATCGCACCCTTTTGGAACCTTTATTTTAAGAGTGTAAGAAGCAACAAAGAATGTGTTTCTGAACCAGACAGGACCGTTTGCTATTGATTTTCCTTGAAATCTGTTTTAGCAAGAAGATATTCAGCATCGACTAAAGCCTAACTTTCAGTTCACGAAGCATAAGCTCACTTAAATGCTCCCTTACTTTACAGAACTCATAATGAGCGGATCTTAAACACACACACACACGCACGCGCGCTCGGTAGCTCTGAGCGCCTCCACAACGTGTCCTTGTGAAAAACGAGGCCTTCGGTTTCTTTTCCACGAGCCAAGACTTCTTTACACACCAACTACAGAAACAAACCGCATAGGGCACTCCAAACATACATCTCTGTTTTCTTTAATAAGCTGTGTTTTCAAAACCACTAAGATGTCTGAAGGACATTAATTCCCTTAAAATGTCACGGCTTGTAAAAATACTCTTGTTATCAAAACCACGACTGCCAATTTATTGCACATTTGACAAGCCAAAGAGCCACAGCATTGATAAAACCTTTAAAATAATGAAGTATAATGAAGTATAATGAAGTATAATGGAGTATAATGGAGTATAATGGAGTTTAATGGAGAATGATGGTCAAATTCATACGGTGTAGGGTTATGCTTTACAAATGAGACTGGTTAGTCATGCTAACTTGACGATATGTTTCACCAGTTAAGAATGTTTCAGATGCGCTGTGTTTGGACCTGGCTTGTATAACTGTACACTGGGAAACACACACGAGCTCAAAGCCAATCAGAATTGACTTCCATAGAATTGCACGAGTCGACGAGTCGTTTGTCCCACACACACTGAAGAGAGACTCTTAACTGATGGGCAAGCCTTCAGAGCCTGAGTCCCGATGCAATACGTGTGATCGTACGAGTCTCAGCGCTTAGAGATGAACACTGGAAACACAAGACTGGGAATAAAACATGACACACACACACACACACACACACACTGACGATGAGCGCTGATGAATGTTATTAGCGTGATTAAAGGCCAGAACTCGTGATCATTTAGAGTAATGGATGCTTAACTTCTGGTTCGGTTACTTGGTCACAGTAAACCAATAGCTGGCATATTCCTCCTCATTATTTTATGAATTTTGAATTTTGCATTTGCATTATGTGCAGTTTGAGAAGTAGTTTGTTATTTTAATGCATAAATTGCACTTGTCCACATCCATATACAGTCAAACCAAAACTAGAGTGTCCTGCACCCACTAGTAAAAAAAAATATAGAGAAAATGATATATGGTGTCTGAATAATTTTTGGTTTGACTGCATATATACTGTATATATATATATATATATATATATATATATATATATATATATATATATATTAGAGATGCACCGATACTAAATTTCTCCGCCGAGAGACGATTATTCAGAATGATATCAGCCGATACCGATAGTTTGGAAAAAAATCTCTCCCAAATAAAAGTATTCAGGGAAGCTCTGGTTTGGTACACTATATCAGAGGTTAAAACTAACTACAGAGCTATTATATTCCATTTATTTCCAGATATAATATTTACTCTCAAATAAAAGCTGAAATGTTTGTATGCAACTCAGTTAGTTCTTCAGTCAATTCACATGTAATTAACAGTAGATAAGCTTTTTCTAGTGTTTTTATAGCTATATCTCGCCCTGTGAACACTGGTGAACTGAGATAAATTCAACATTAAGTGATATTGTTGAATATCGTATTGTTGAGTCATGATACGGATTTCGGTAAGTTGTCCCGTATCTTTCAACATACCTTCTGATGTTCATGCTTGTTTTTCTAGATATAACATGTATTAAAGTGGAAGAAAAGAAGTGAGGCGCTACAGCGATCTGTCACGTCACATTTAAGAGCGTCAAAACGCCATTTATTGTTTGAATTTCGTGGTCAAATGTACAGAATTTGAAAGTTGAGACTTTGTTTCTTATCAGAAGTAACTGAGCACAAAGCTCTGTGCAATAACTGGACGAGAGGCTCTACAGATAATGTTTGATGTAGAGTAAAACCGTAGATCTGGCAACCCTGGCTTGATTCATAGGGGCAAATTAAGCCTGCATTAACGTCGCTGTTTTTAAACTGTTAAAGCCGTATTGTCGCGTTAACTTTCCCTAAATTCGACACGAGAGATTTTCTTCACACACAATGTGAGCTGCAGTCCGACACGCCGTTCCGCACCATTTGATTGACAGGATCATCGTCCCTGATCATCGGCTGTTTTTAAACAATCGTCTGACGGCTGATAACGCAAATACTAGCTTTAAACGGCTGATACATCGTGCATCTCTTACATATATATATATAGACCAAAGTGTCGGGACACACACCTCTTGAGGAGTTTCTGTCTCGTGTATAACATCAAGCACTCACCATACAATCTGCATTTACAAACTCGTGTGAATAAGTGTGTCGTTCTGAAGAGCTCAGTGAAGTCAAGCTTTGCATTGGTCAGTTCATCCCTGCTAGATGTTCCATGGTCCACTGTTAGTGGTATTACTGGAAAGCATTTAGGAACAGCAGAAACTCAAGCAGAAGATCATGTACAGTCCCAGAGTCACTGAGTGCTGAGTGTGTATGAGTGTGTATGAGTGTGTGAAAGAGATCTGCACGTCCAGCGGCATTAACACCAGCAGAGCCTGTGCGGCGGGAGCCCCGTGGAGTGGGTTTCTGTTCATGTATATGTGTTTATAATGAGATGTTATTAAAGTCGCTGTTGGTTTAATGGTCAGCTGTCCCGATTCTTCTGTCCATATACTGTAAAAATGTCACAAAAGTGTAATTTCAACTCATTGTTTTAAATCGTGTCTAGTTGAATCTTGTATAACTTTAACAATGAAGGTGAAATTGGTTCAGATATTTTAATGAGGCTAACATTGTCCCTATAAATATTGAAATATAGTTTTCTGACATATCTCCTGTTTGGAAATGAGTAAAATGCAGCCCCTTTCATGAATGAACTCATTTGTCGGCAGTTTTGTGTGTGTTTTCTTTTCTCCTGTCATTTTTAATCACGTCCCGCTTTCCTTCTCTTCTCCCCTTTATTTAAAACTGACCACCAGTCGAGTTGAGCATCTGCCAGATTTATGGGAGGCTTTCATTGCTT
>NC_136896.1:31791225-31801225 GCF_949152265.1 Phoxinus phoxinus
AAACCCTTAACATTTCAAACAGACCGTTCTGTGTTACAAGCGACTCTTGGCCGAAACCAAACACATTTTATAGTTGTAATGAGTGAAACAGTTTACATTTCAAAGTTTAAGAATGTAGACTTTTCTTTAACCTGACCTTTTCTGTTATTTTAAATGATCCTTTGCTTTGACTCAACCCAGTGCACCCAATACCAACCACTACTCGCTCGTTCACTCACAGCAACTCTTATATAATCTGCCCGGCAACCGCGCTGACGCCAAGCATTTCTCTTTAAGCATAAATACAGCTGAGCCACTTTTGTTCTTCTTGTTTATTATGTATATTTAATGTTCACACTGAGCTTAGACACTAGAAAGACATTCACAGTTCCACTCAAAGTTCAACAAGACTAAAATAACTCAAAATCCCCACGATGCTTCACTGACCACAGAAGCCAAGACTGAGCGACTCAACCAGGATCAGGAATATCTCACAGTTCGACAGGTGGAGCGTTCTTCCCAACAATTAGCATATTACAATCTTTTAAAGTCGTCATGAAAGGGGATTTGCGCGGGTCTTTTCTTCCCTATTGTGACGTATATCTAGGGCTGCCTAATAGTCCACTAACCGTTAATATTAATAGATAATAGATTTAATTTCACACGTCTTCATCCTGGAGGACAGACACACGTCCAGCGTCACACGTCTTCATCCTGGAGGACAGACACACGTCCGGCGTCTCACGTCTTCATCCTGGAGGACAGACACACGTCCAGCGTCACACGTCTTCATCCTGGAGGACAGACACACGTCCAGCGTCTCACGTCTTCATCCTGGAGGACAGACACACGTCCGGCGTCACACGTCTTCATCCTGGAGGACAGACACACGTCCGGCGTCACACGTCTTCATCCTGGAGGACAGACACACGTCCGGCGTCACACGTCTTCATCCTGGAGGACAGACACACGTCCAGCGTCACACGTCTTCATCCTGGAGGACAGACACACGTCCAGCGTCTCACGTCTTCATCCTGGAGGACAGACACACGTCCAGCGTCACACGTCTTCATCCTGGAGGACAGACACACGTCCGGCGTCACACGTCTTCATCCTGGAGGACAGACACACGTCCAGCGTCACACATCTTCATCCTGGAGGACAGACACACGTCCAGCGTCACACGTCTTCATCCTGGAGGACAGACACACGTCCAGCGTCTCACGTCTTCATCCTGGAGGACAGACACACGTCCAGCGTCACACGTCTTCATCCTGGAGGACAGACACACGTCCGGCGTCTCACGTCTTCATCCTGGAGGACAGACACACGTCCAGCGTCACACGTCTTCATCCTGGAGGACAGACACACGTCCAGCGTCTCACGTCTTCATCCTGGAGGACAGACACACGTCCGGCGTCACACGTCTTCATCCTGGAGGACAGACACACGTCCGGCGTCACACGTCTTCATCCTGGAGGACAGACACACGTCCGGCGTCACACGTCTTCATCCTGGAGGACAGACACACGTCCAGCGTCTCACGTCTTCATCCTGGAGGACAGACACACGTCCAGCGTCACACGTCTTCATCCTGGAGGACAGACACACGTCCGGCGTCACACGTCTTCATCCTGAAGGACAGACACACGTCCAGCGTCTCACGTCTTCATCCTGGAGGACAGACACACGTCCAGCGTCACACGTCTTCATCCTGGAGGACAGACACACGTCCAGCGTCACACGTCTTCATCCTGGAGGACAGACACACGTCCGGCGTCACACGTCTTCATCCTGAAGGACAGACACACGTCCGGCGTCACACGTCTTCATCCTGGAGGACAGACACACGTCCAGCGTCACACGTCTTCATCCTGGAGGACAGACACACGTCCAGCGTCTCACGTCTTCATCCTGGAGGACAGACACACGTCCGGCGTCACACGTCTTCATCCTGGAGGACAGACACACGTCCGGCGTCTCACGTCTTCATCCTGGAGGACAGACACACGTCCAGCGTCTCACATCTTCATCCTGGAGGACAGACACACGTCCAGCGTCACACGTCTTCATCCTGGAGGACAGACACACGTCCAGCGTCTCACATCTTCATCCTGGAGGACAGACACACGTCCAGCGTCTCACGTCTTCATCCTGGAGGACAGACACACGTCCAGCGTCACACGTCTTCATCCTGGAGGACAGACACACGTCCAGCGCCACACATCTTCATCCTGGAGGACAGACACACGTCCGGCGTCACACGTCTTCATCCTGGAGGACAGACACACGTCCAGCGTCTCACGTCTTCATCCTGGAGGACAGACACACGTCCGGCGTCACACGTCTTCATCCTGGAGGACAGACACACGTCCGGCGTCACACGTCTTCATCCTGGAGGACAGACACACGTCCAGCGTCACACGTCTTCATCCTGGAGGACAGACACACGTCCGGCGTCACACGTCTTCATCCTGGAGGACAGACACACGTCCGGCGTCACACGTCTTCATCCTGGAGGACAGACACACGTCCAGCGTCACACGTCTTCATCCTGGAGGACAGACACACGTCCGGCGTCACACGTCTTCATCCTGGAGGACAGACACACGTCCGGCGTCACACGTCTTCATCCTGGAGGACAGACACACGTCCAGCGTCTCACGTCTTCATCCTGGAGGACAGACACACGTCCAGCGTCTCACGTCTTCATCCTGGAGGACAGACACACGTCCAGCGTCACACGTCTTCATCCTGGAGGACAGACACACGTCCGGCGTCACACGTCTTCATCCTGAAGGACAGACACACGTCCAGCGTCTCACGTCTTCATCCTGGAGGACAGACACACGTCCAGCGTCTCACATCTTCATCCTGGAGGACAGACACACGTCCAGCGTCTCACGTCTTCATCCTGGAGGACAGACACACGTCCAGCGTCTCACGTCTTCATCCTGGAGGACAGACACACGTCCAGCGTCACACGTCTTCATCCTGGAGGACAGACACACGTCCAGCGTCACACGTCTTCATCCTGGAGGACAGACACACGTCCGGCGTCACACGTCTTCATCCTGGAGGACAGACACACGTCCGGCGTCACACGTCTTCATCCTGGAGGACAGACACACGTCCAGCGTCTCACGTCTTCATCCTGGAGGACAGACACACGTCCAGCGTCTCACGTCTTCATCCTGGAGGACAGACACACGTCCAGCGTCACACGTCTTCATCCTGGAGGACAGACACACGTTCGGCGTCATACGTCTTCATCCTGGAGGACAGACACACGTTCGGCGTCATACGTCTTCATCCTGGAGGACAGACACACGTCCAGCGTCACACGTCTTCATCCTGGAGGACAGACACACGTCCGGCGTCATACGTCTTCATCCTGGAGGACAGACACACGTCCAGCGTCTCACGTCTTCATCCTGGAGGACAGACACACGTCCGGCGTCATACGTCTTCATCCTGGAGGACAGACACACGTCCAGCGTCTCAGGTCTTCATCCCGGAAGACAGACACACGTCCAGCGTCTCAGGTCTTCATCCTGGAGGACACACACACGTCCAGCGTCTCACGTCTTCATCCTGGAGGACAGACACACGTCCAGCGTCTCACATCTTCATCCTGGAGGACAGACACACGTCCGGCGTCACACGTCTTCATCCTGGAGGACAGACACACGTCCAGCGTCTCACGTCTTCATCCTGGAGGACAGACACACGTCCGGCGTCTCACATCTTCATCCTGGAGGACAGACACACGTCCGGCGTCTCACATCTTCATCCTGGAGGACAGACACACGTCCGGCGTCTCTCGTCTTCATCCTGGAGGACAGACACACGTCCAGCGTCTCAGGTCTTCATCCTGGAGGACAGACACACGTCCGGCGTCTCACTTCTTCATCCTGGAGGACAGACACACGTCCGGCGTCACACGTCTTCATCCTGGAGGACACACACACGTCCAGCGTCTCACGTCTTCATCCTGGAGGACAGACACACGTCCAGCGTCTCACATCTTCATCCTGGAGGACAGACACACGTCCGGCGTCACACATCTTCATCCTGGAGGACAGACACACGTCCAGCGTCTCACGTCTTCATCCTGGAGGACAGACACACGTCCGGCGTCTCACATCTTCATCCTGGAGGACAGACACACGTCCGGCGTCTCACATCTTCATCCTGGAGGACAGACACACGTCCGGCGTCTCTCGTCTTCATCCTGGAGGACAGACACACGTCCAGCGTCTCACGTCTTCATCCTGGAGGACAGACACACGTCCAGCGTCTCACGTCTTCATCCTGGAGGACAGACACACGTCCGGCGTCTCTCGTCTTCATCCTGGAGGACAGACACACGTCCAGCGTCTCACGTCTTCATCCTGGAGGACAGACACACGTCCGGCGTCACACGTCTTCATCCTGGAGGACAGACACACGTCCAGCGTCTCACGTCTTCATCCTGGAGGACAGACACACGTCCAGCGTCTCAGGTCTTCATCCCGGAGGACAGACACACATCCAGCGTCTCAGGTCTTCATCCTGGAGGACAGACACACGTCCGGCGTCTCACATCTTCATCCTGGAGGACAGACACACGTCCGGCGTCTCTCGTCTTCATCCTGGAGGACAGACACACGTCCGGCGTCACACGTCTTCATCCCGGAGGACAGACACACGTCCAGCGTCTCAGGTCTTCATCCTGGAGGACAGACACACGTCCAGCGTCTCACGTCTTCATCCTGGAGGACAGACACACGTCCGGCGTCACACGTCTTCATCCTGGAGGACAGACACACGTCCAGCGTCTCACGTCTTCATCCTGGAGGACAGACACACGTCCAGCGTCTCAGGTCTTCATCCCGGAGGACAGACACACGTCCAGCGTCTCACGTCTTCATCCTGGAGGACAGACACACGTCCGGCGTCTCACGTCTTCATCCTGGAGGACAGACACACGTCCGGCGTCTCACTTCTTCATCCTGGAGGACAGACACACGTCCAGCGTCTCACGTCTTCATCCTGGAGGACAGACACACGTCCGGCGTCTCACTTCTTCATCCTGGAGGACAGACACACGTCCAGCGTCTCACGTCTTCATCCTGGAGGACAGACACACGTCCGGCGTCTCACGTCTTCATCCTGGAGGACAGACACACGTCCGGCGTCTCACGTCTTCATCCTGGAGGACAGACACACGTCCAGCGTCTCATGTCTTCATCCTGGAGGACAGACACACGTCCAGCGTCTCACGTCTTCATCCTGGAGGACAGACACACGTCCAGCGTCACACGTCTTCATCCCGGAGGACAGACACACGTCCAGCGTCACACGTCTTCATCCTGGAGGACAGACACACGTCCAGCGTCACACATCTTCATCCTGGAGGACAGACACACGTCCGGCGTCTCACGTCTTCATCCTGGAGGACAGACACACGTCCAGCGTCACACGTCTTCATCCTGGAGGACAGACACACGTCCGGCGTCTCACGTCTTCATCCTGGAGGACAGACACACGTCCAGCGTCACACGTCTTCATCCCGGAGGACAGACACACGTCCAGCGTCTCACGTCTTCATCCTGGAGGACAGACACACGTCCAGCGTCACACATCTTCATCCTGGAGGACAGACACACGTCCGGCGTCTCACGTCTTCATCCTGGAGGACAGACACACGTCCAGCGTCACACGTCTTCATCCTGGAGGACAGACACACGTCCGGCGTCTCACGTCTTCATCCTGGAGGACAGACACACGTCCAGCGTCTCACGTCTTCATCCTGGAGGACAGACACACGTCCAGCGTCACACGTCTTCATCCTGGAGGACAGACACACGTCCAGCGTCTCACGTCTTCATCCTGGAGGACAGACACACGTCCAGCGTCTCATGTCTTCATCCTGGAGGACAGACACACGTCCAGCGTCTCACGTCTTCATCCTGGAGGACAGACACACGTCCAGCGGCACACGTCTTCATCCTGGAGGACAGACACACGTCCAGCGTCTCACGTCTTCATCCTGGAGGACAGACACACGTCCGGCGTCTCTCGTCTTCATCCTGGAGGACAGACACACGTCCAGCGTCTCACGTCTTCATCCTGGAGGACAGACACACGTCCGGCGTCACACGTCTTCATCCTGGAGGACAGACACACGTCCAGCGTCTCACGTCTTCATCCTGGAGGACAGACACACGTCCAGCGTCTCAGGTCTTCATCCCGGAGGACAGACACACGTCCAGCGTCTCAGGTCTTCATCCTGGAGGACAGACACACGTCCGGCGTCACACGTCTTCATCCTGGAGGACAGACACACGTCCGGCGTCTCACATCTTCATCCTGGAGGACAGACACACGTCCGGCGTCTCTCGTCTTCATCCTGGAGGACAGACACACGTCCGGCGTCACACGTCTTCATCCCGGAGGACAGACACACGTCCAGCGTCTCAGGTCTTCATCCTGGAGGACAGACACACGTCCAGCGTCTCACTTCTTCATCCTGGAGGACAGACACACGTCCAGCGTCTCACGTCTTCATCCTGGAGGACAGACACACGTCCGGCGTCTCACGTCTTCATCCTGGAGGACAGACACACGTCCAGCGTCACACGTCTTCATCCCGGAGGACAGACACACGTCCGGCGTCTCACGTCTTCATCCTGGAGGACAGACACACGTCCGGCGTCTCACGTCTTCATCCTGGAGGACAGACACACGTCCGGCGTCTCACGTCTTCATCCTGGAGGACAGACACACGTCCGGCGTCTCACGTCTTCATCCTGGAGGACAGACACACGTCCGGCGTCTCACGTCTTCATCCTGGAGGACAGACACACGTCCAGCGTCTCACGTCTTCATCCTGGAGGACAGACACACGTCCGGCGTCTCACGTCTTCATCCTGGAGGACAGACACACGTCCAGCGTCACACGTCTTCATCCCGGAGGACAGACACACGTCCGGCGTCTCACGTCTTCATCCTGGAGGACAGACACACGTCCGGCGTCTCACGTCTTCATCCTGGAGGACAGACACACGTCCGGCGTCTCACGTCTTCATCCTGGAGGACAGACACACGTCCAGCGTCTCATGTCTTCATCCTGGAGGACAGACACACGTCCGGCGTCTCACGTCTTCATCCTGGAGGACAGACACACGTCCGGCGTCTCACGTCTTCATCCTGGAGGACAGACACACGTCCAGCGTCTCATGTCTTCATCCTGGAGGACAGACACACGTCCAGCGTCTCACGTCTTCATCCTGGAGGACAGACACACGTCCAGCGTCACACGTCTTCATCCTGGAGGACAGACACACGTCCAGCGTCTCACGTCTTCATCCTGGAGGACAGACACACGTCCGGCGTCTCACGTCTTCATCCTGGAGGACAGACACACGTCCAGCGTCTCACGTCTTCATCCTGGAGGACAGACACACGTCCAGCGTCATACGTCTTCATCCCGGAGGACAGACACACGTCCGGCGTCATACGTCTTCATCCTGGAGGACAGACACACGTCCAGCGTCACACGTCTTCATCCTGGAGGACAGACACACGTCCAGCATCACACGTCTTCATCCTGGAGGACAGACACACGTCCAGCGTCATACGTCTTCATCCCGGAGGACAGACACACGTCCGGCGTCACACGTCTTCATCCTGGAGGACAGACACATGTCCAGCGTCACACGTCTTCATCCTGGAGGACAGACACACGTCCAGCGTCATACGTCTTCATCCCGGAGGACAGACACACGTCCGGCGTCATACGTCTTCATCCTGGAGGACAGACACACGTCCAGCATCACACGTCTTCATCCTGGAGGACAGACACACGTCCAGCATCACACGTCTTCATCCTGGAGGACAGACACACGTCCGGCGTCATACGTCTTCATCCTGGAGGACAGACACACGTCCAGCGTCATACGTCTTCATCCCGGAGGACAGACACACGTCCAGCGTCACACGTCTTCATCCTGGAGGACAGACACACGTCCAGCATCACACGTCTTCATCCTGGAGGACAGACACACGTCCAGCGTCTCACGTCTTCATCCTGGAGGACAGACACACGTCCAGCGTCACACGTCTTCATCCTGGAGGACAGACACACGTCCAGCGTCACACGTCTTCATCCTGGAGGACAGACACACGTCCAGCGTCACACGTCTTCATCCTGGAGGACAGACACACGTCCAGCGTCACACGTCTTCATCCTGGAGGACAGACACACGTCCAGCGTCACACGTCTTCATCCTGGAGGACAGACACATGTCCAGCGTCACACGTCTTCATCCTGGAGGACAGACACACGTCCAGCGTCACACGTCTTCATCCTGGAGGACAGACACACGTCCAGCGTCTCACGTCTTCATCCTGGAGGACAGACACACGTCCAGCGTCACACGTCTTCATCCCGGAGGACAGACACACGTCCGGCGTCACACGTCTTCATCCTGAAGGACAGACACACGTCCAGCGTCTCACGTCTTCATCCTGGAGGACAGACACACGTCCAGCGTCACACGTCTTCATCCTGGAGGACAGACACACGTCCGGCGTCTCACGTCTTCATCCTGGAGGACAGACACACGTCCAGCGTCACACGTCTTCATCCTGGAGGACAGACACACGTCCAGCGTCACACGTCTTCATCCTGGAGGACAGACACACGTCCAGCGTCACACGTCTTCATCCTGGAGGACAGACACACGTCCAGCGTCTCACGTCTTCATCCTGGAGGACAGACACACGTCCGGCGTCTCACGTCTTCATCCTGGAGGACAGACACACGTCCGGCGTCACACATCTTCATCCTGGAGGACAGACACACGTCCAGCGTCTCACGTCTTCATCCTGGAGGACAGACACACGTCCAGCGTCACACGTCTTCATCCTGGAGGACAGACACACGTCCGGCGTCACACGTCTTCATCCTGGAGGACAGACACACGTCCAGCGTCACACGTCTTCATCCTGGAGGACAGACACACGTCCGGCGTCTCACGTCTTCATCCTGGAGGACAGACACACGTCCAGCGTCACACGTCTTCATCCTGGAGGACAGACACACGTCCGGCGTCTCACGTCTTCATCCTGGAGGACAGACACACGTCCGGCGTCACACGTCTTCATCCTGGAGGACAGACACACGTCCAGCGTCACACGTCTTCATCCTGGAGGACAGACACACGTCCAGCGTCTCACGTCTTCATCCTGGAGGACAGACACACGTCCGGCGTCTCACGTCTTCATCCTGGAGGACAGACACACGTCCAGCGCCACACGTCTTCATCCTGGAGGACAGACACACGTCCAGCGTCACACGTCTTCATCCTGGAGGACAGACACACGTCCAGCGTCTCACGTCTTCATCCTGGAGGACAGACACACGTCCAGCGTCACACGTCTTCATCCTGAAGGACAGACACACGTCCAGCGTCACACGTCTTCATCCCGGAGGACAGACACACGTCCAGCGCCACACGTCTTCATCCTGGAGGACAGACACACCTCCAGCGCCACACATCTTCATCCTGGAGGACAGACACACGTCCAGCGTCTCACGTCTTCATCCTGGAGGACAGACACACCTCCAGCGCCACACGTCTTCATCCTGGAGGAAAGGCCGTCTGCAGCTCTGGGCGGTACGAGCTGTTCCGGGAGTGTGTGTCTCCGGATCCTGACCTCGAGCGACACACACATTGCCGCGCTCAGGAAAACATCCACGGATGAGGGCAGATTTTAAACTTTATGAGAACAATAACTCATTTACATGTTCTCATAAAATTGCCGACAGAGTTCTGCATCTTAGTTTGTTTGAAACACAACATGACCAATGAAGAAATATGAAGAACACACAGAAATGATGAAGGAAAAATCATGAAATGCATTCTGGATTATACAATAAATCGCATTACTTTACATCAGTGCAATAAGCAATATATGATATTCTTACCTAGAGTTCATGTAAGTTCACAGAGCATTACTGTTGATATCAGAT